>NW_026783057.1:0-245306 GCF_031769215.1 Ylistrum balloti
GCTACCGGCCGATTCGACCCTAGACTTCGCCGAGTCAGGGTCGGGTTGCTCCCCCCCTATACCAGGACGCGCCTGGACAGGGGGAGCCACCCCCTGCTCGAGGGCGGAGCTCAGTGTGAGAACACCCCCAGCAGTGACCTCACCCCTCGGCTCAGGGCCGGGGGTAGAAAACCTGGATGGCTTACCTCTCTTACCGGAAGATGAGGACGAATCCCTCTTCCGGCGAGAAGTTCGCCGACTGGGTAGGGGAACCTTTACAGCGGACCCGGCGTGCAAACAAAGTTCGCACGGCGAGGCCTCGCTGCAAGGCCGGCATAAGGGACAGGCATCATGGGGGTCCTGCTCTCCGTAGAAGTGAGAACACCCATGTGCTGAACCACGACGCATCCCTGAATCCATAATTGTTACGAAATAAATAATCAAATAACAACAGTTATTAATACAAATAAACATAACAAAAATAAATGGAGTGAAAAAACACAACTCCAACAAACAAATATGAACGAAAGCAAAAGCTAACGAAACGTAAAAAAGCAAAGCAAAATATACGGTCGAATAAATAATACGACCGATAAAAAGCGAAAAAACTTCACGAAATAACCGAACAGCGCAAAACACGTAGATACGCGCTCGGTGCGTGGAGTATAGCAAAATGGCCGAACAAAGGCCGAATAAAGGCCGGCCGATAAAGGCCTAAAAGCAGGATATATTAACTAAATAAACGTCTGCAAAAGACTGTTATAGTTAAGGATGGGTTTAAAGCAATAAACCGATATATAAATACTCGGTTATAAGCTAGACTTAAGCTAAAAGGAAAAGGAAGGCACTCAGCAGAATATAGCACGTCCGCCCACTCCGGTAGCCATAAAGATAAGAGGAAGGGAAATAACTCTATGTTCATGACGTGAAGGCTCATGGTCGTAGGGAGGGCGGGATTTTTGAATCTTTTGTTTTTGGGATACAAAGATGGGTGTAGGTACCATATTTGCATACTAAAGTTATGGTAATTATTACTGAAATGAAAATATATATTTGATATAAGGAAACAGTTTTATTAGATGTTAGAAAAACAAAACTGACATTTTTAATGACATGCTTTAATAAGACAATGAAACAGGTACGTCAGGCCAGGATCACCAAAATGACTTTACAAGTTGGTTACCATAGTCATTGTTTACACTTTATGTTAATATAAATACTACTACAATTGTGTAGTGATTAACACTGCACCACTAAGTGGAGAAGAGTTTTATGTTGGAGACAACATTACTCTAGCGGTACAGATGGTAGACAGGAACAATTTGGCTGACACGGACAACACATGGTAAACAGTAAGAATATATCTGACTTAGACAACACATTGTAAACAGGGAAGAATTCATTAAAAGTGTCATTCACCTCTGTCTATGTGCTAATAATGAATAGAGTCATCAACATGACAATATGTCCCCCCCCCCCCGCCCCCCCAACCAGGTCCACTTAGGTGCATAAAGTGACCATCATACAGTTATACAATCTAAAAAAGAAGGTTAATCAGCTACATAAGAATTATATTGTAAAATTTCAGTTTTTTTATTCAAAACAGTTTGTATAAAATACCATTCAACCTATGTAATATGTCCAAGACAACCTTTAATATTACCAGCATTCATCACATGATGTACATACTCCAAACATAATACGTGATACATTTCCCTGTATATCATTATAAGTGAATACATACAAAAACAGAAATAAATCACTTGAAATAACAATGATTAAAAAATATTGTTAAACATGTGGTAATTAATGCAGGTTGAGGGTTGTAATTGTTACCATAACAGGGCTATTTAGTCAAGCAACATGTTTTTCTATTCAGCTGGAAATGAAAATATGTGTGCAGACTAACAAATCTGTACATAATAGTTTTCTCCTACGTAGCCAATATCCAGTGTGGTCAGTTTAAAATCTGGGGAAGCCTAAGCGAAAAATAATGATAATACAAATATAGTGCAAAACGCTGCGCCCTCTGGCGGGAAGAAGACTGTTTGTAAACAATTGCACGCTATATGGAGGCATCAAGTGATGAAACGGTGAGTCTGATTCCATGTTTACTCCTTTCGTAAGGAAATCATGAAAGAAATTGCATGGTAAACCTTTGTGGACCATATAAAAGTTACTAAAATCCACGGTGAATTCTTATTTGATGGTTTAAATCTGCTAAACACCGTCTGACATATAATAAATATCACCTGCGATGATGACTTATCACTTACCAACAGTTTAGGAGGGTCTTCACAACTTCTTCATTACTTTGGAAAAAGTTTTCTTTCTTGAACTTGTCCCAACTCTCGTACTGCTCTCCTATTGTTATTCGAGGGTGAGCTTTCTGCCACTGGCCTTTTCTACGTTTTGTGTTTGATCATGTGACCCGTTTGCCACAAACATGCTTCGGCTGGGAAGCCATTTTTTGTTAAGTTTTTTCAGATGCGTTTGCGCATGCTCACAGGTCAAAGTGTGCATTGGCGGCTTGCTCATTTGCATTTTATTGTGTCTGTACAGACGATTAGGATTTCCCATATGATTAATAAAAAAACCGATGGAAAACATGCGCTTGTATCAATATGTCGGTGAGGATAGTTCATAAGGATTATAGATCTACATTTTTACAGATGAATTTGTAACTAGAAAAAAAAATAAACTTGACTAAATAGCCCCTTTAAGTTAAACATAATGATGAAATTACTTTTTTTTCTAAATCTGAATAATTTTGGAATGTAAATGGGCCTTAAAAAAGAAACAGCCTTTATCTGTTTATAGGGTGTAAGTAAATACATAAGCGTTCATATCCTTGTTTGTATACAATCTTAAATGCAATACATGTAAAATACTTAAGTATCAAGGAAATTACTTGAAAATAAAAAAAATATAAATGTTTATTGAAAGACTTATACATATCAAAATATTTTAAGAAAACACATTAAAACATGAAAAACATCCTCATATAATAAAGAAATCCAACTAATTATTAGATAAGTTAACTAGATAGGGTCATTGACATTACACTATGCAAAGGTCACCATTATGTGTCCTTATTTCATTATTTTTTTGTGAGATAATTACATTCATGTCATTGGATGTTGTAGTGAAAGTAATTTGCCAGTAAAATGTACAAGTGGATAACCTATCAGTGAGGTCATTCTAATGTGGTGACCTTTGTTTCAACAATTCATTCTGTACAAGTTTATCAGACTAAAAGGACCTCTGTGTGAGGTCAAATTACAACAAAATAGTCACATTCTTATTATCTTTATGTGAGGTCACATTACAAAGACTTGTGTGAGGTAGACTACAGTGGACTTCAGGTGAAGTCACTTACAATGGCCTTTGTGTGAGGTCGACATAATTGGTGACCTTTGTGTCAGATTGCATCAATGTGACCTTTCTGTGTTGTCACATTATGATGTTCTATCTGTCAGAACATATTATGATGACCTGTCTGTCATGACACATTTTGGTGGCCTTTTGATCTGGACACAATATGATGACCTCATGATCAGGACACAATATGGTGACCTATCTGTCTGGACACATTATGATGACTTATCTGTAAGGACACAATATGATGACTTTTTGGTCAGGACAAAATATGATGACCTATCTGTCTGGACACATTATGATGACTTATCTGTAAGGACACAATATGATGACCTTTTGGTCAGGACACAATATGGTGACCTATCTGTCTGGACACATTATGATGACCTATCTGTCAGGACACAATATGATGACCTATCTGTCAGGACACATTGTGATGACCTATCTGTCAGGACACATTATGGTGACCTTTCTGTCAGGACACAATATGATGACCTTTTGATCAGGACACAATACGATGACCAATCTGTCAGGATACATTTTGGTGACCTATCTGTCAGGATACATTATGGTGACCTATCTGTCAGAACACATTATGGTGACTTATCGGTCAGGATTCATTAATGTGACCTTTATGTATAGTTTTGCACTTCTATCCTGTAGAGTCTAAATCATGGCTAATGCAGATGTTCCTCACTACAAGTGGAGCTCAGCAGTAACATCATTTACCATAAACATACAGGAGTAATTTCTTTATAAAGAGTGAATTACAAGATAAATAATGTAAATGTTGCTTTTTTAAAAATAAAATCAATCATATAGATCATATAGAATGCCCATTACATTGTATATTTCTCTGTTTCTAAATATGGGTTTCATAAAATGAGTATTAAGTAGATATGTACCTGTATTCTACAATGAAGCCAGTTTTTAATACTTAATATTATCACAATACTTAAATATAGGGTAGTCACAGCACTGTCTACCATCTGTGACTCAGGTTGTAAATGAAACCCAGGTAACTCATAATACCTACAAACAAAACAAGGGTAACTCATCACACCTGTACATGAAACAGAGGTAACTCATCACACCTGTACATGAAACAGAGGTAACACATCACACCTGTACATGGAACAGAGGTAACTCATCACACCTGTACATGAAACAGAGGTAACTTATCATACCTGTCAATGAAACAGAGGTAACTCATCACACCTGTACATGAAACAGAGGTAAATCATCACACTTATTCATATAACACGGGTAACTCATCACACCTGTACATGAAACAGAGGTTACTTATCACACCTGTACATGAAACACAGGTAACTCATTACACCTGTCCATGAAACACAGGTAGCTCATCACACCTGTACATGAAACAGAGGTTACTTATCACACCTGTACATGAAACACAGGTAACTCATTACACCTGTCCATGAAACACAGGTAGCTCATCACACCTGTACATGAAACAGAGGTTACTTATCACACCTGTACATGAAACACAGGTAACTCATTACACCTGTCCATGAAACACAGGTAGCTCATCACACCTTTACATGAAGCATAGGTAACTCACCATACCTATAGATAAAATACAGGTGACTCATGATACCTGTATAATGAAACATAGGTGACTCATCACTCCTGTAAATGTAACTCATCATACAAAAAAAACCAATATCAATGATCCGTTAATGATCATGTCACAATTTAGCACATTTTGAATGAAAATCATATGAAGAATCATGATTTGTTTTGGCAGGTTCATGAGTGAATATCACCAGATCTATTTGACAGCATTAGAGTCCTTTGTTAAAGAAAACTCTTTGTGGGAGTTCACCATTGAGGTCCATTTTCATTTTCTCATATGCAGCTGGTTCAACTGTCTTCAGACGTTCAGTTGTTACTGAACTACAACAGAAATTAATAACATCATATAAAATGGTCACTGCCAAAAAGACGATAACATACAACTTATGTAAACATGTAAATGGCTGTGAAAGTAAAGAAAAATGTTCTGTTTTTTCTCCATACTACAGCATTTCATATATGTGTATAGATAAAGTCATTAAATGTGTTATGTATACAAACTTGTTGATCAACATTTGAAATGTAGCATTTATGATTCTATCAGGGCGTGTCTGTAAGCAAAGTAAAATCAGCAGATCCATTCTTATTTCATACCCTTTTCCCATGGCTAAAAGCACTGTGAAGCTAAAGAGCAGACAACCCTTGTTATCTCCCATTCACCATTCCAATGCTATAATGAATAACTGACACAAGAAAGCAGCATTTTAGTACAATATCTACTCACCATCTTTGGTTAAACAGTGCACAACCTATAGGAACACAGCCAACAAAACTGTAAAACAGAAGGATTCAATAAAATAATTTTAATAAAATAACCACACGAATATATTAAACCGAAAGTACTGGCCAGACAGCATTAGTCATCTGACCGACTCAATCTTAGTGAAAAGGGCATGAAAATTACAGGAATAAACTGTGGGTAGACAAACACAATAGACAACAAAGACAAACACAATAGACAACAAAGTGAGATTTGGATAGGGAGAAGACCCAACAAACAAAATCTTACTCAAAGTCAGAAGGGTAGGCATATTAAGGTTAATAAGCTTGTAATTCTATTGAATAGCAGTAGACAAGGGTGGGCTTATTACAAGAAAAGGACTTATAAGTGGACAAACACAGTAATAAGCTAATTTTTCAATACAATGTACTTTTAAGATACATGTTTTACAGATTCTGTAGAGTAATTTTCAGATTAAAATTCAATACCAAAATAACTGTAAAAATAACACTGTATATACATACAGACAGTTGAAAAACAACAGTTGTACATAAAAATATATACATAGTTAAGAAACAGTGCATGTGTGGAGACTTACAAAATTCCTGAGAAAAAGACTTGGAGTGGTGCATTGACAAAGCGGCCATATTTTTTTATCCAGGCGTATTTTTCTAACCGCATCATGACAGGAGGTATCAAAGCTGAAATAAAGAGTAAATATCCATATCATCATGTCACAGTAGAACCATAATCTAAATGCTGAAAGTATTACAGACCTCATAGAAATCAATGAGAGATCAACTCCAATTAGCAACTATCCCCTGATACAGATACTTATATCAAGATTGATATGACCATATGCTGGTGTTGTTGTATTAGGAGATTCAACCTCTGGTCCCTTATTTAGCCTGGTGTATTGGAAGATTTGACCTCTGACCTCTTGATGACCCTTGTGGCTTTAGACATTTGACCTCTGACCTTACTGAGGCTCATGTGCAATAAACTTCAATAACAATATAAAGTGATATTAATTCAAGAAGATGCTGTCATCATTATCCCTGCCTGGCAGATAATTTAAGATAAGACATACTTCATTCCTGTAAGAATCTTTCAACTTATGTTATAAAACAATGACGTAAACACATTGAGTTCACAACAATAATGATGTCAGATTAATTCATTCAATTAAAGTTTACTTGAAATGAAGGATTCAAAACCTATTAATCCATACTGACACTGTTAACATACTCTCAAGAATGGGCCACTTACTTCTTAAAACAGGGGTTTATACCATGAATATTAGTTTCATAACATCTAAGGCCAACCTTACTAGTTATCTTTATAATTCCTGCCCCTTGATATATTATATATATATATAAGATGACAAACAAGACATTACCTACTGATAATACTTACTCATACAGGGAGTTACAATAAATAATCTGGATATAAACACCTGAAGGATCCCTTTCATAGCAGCATACTATAAAGATACAATGGTATCAAAGTCAATTATGATAAAAAAAACAGTCAGGTATCAGAGTGGAGACCAGTCTCTTCAGTTATTCACATTCTGTGGTGAGATCAATTGTGCTTTTTTTTCTTCACTGCTGTCATCAATACTACAATAACATATACAGTATCATGGCTTCATCACAGTGTCATCCAGTGAATCATTCACCAGTGTAATATTTTTGTGTATATGTCACTAATATACCTTGAAACATATTTCATTAGCTGCATTAGTCAGAAATAAAATATGATGTCATATTTAGGACAACAATGTTACATCATAAATTGAGAATGGCAGAACGAAATGGCTGCTAGCATTTGATTTTTTGCATGCCACGGCTTGCTAAGATAAAATCTTCTAAGACTTTTACAGAATCCCATAAATGAAAATAACAGATATGTGAAATTACTTTTTTAAGATAGCAACCCTGCATTTAATACACAGCCATTTGAAATGACTATATGCGATAAAAAGAAGAAATTAGTAGATACTTGAACTACTTTCAGGCCACATTTGTAATCTAATTCTGCCATACAGATGTATTTCATTTTCTTTCAGTGATCTTTAAATCCAGTTAGCATTACTTGAATAAGAGAAAAATGAATGAGTAAGTAATATGTCAAATCAAACAGTACATTTTGCCTCTAAACAATCTCTAAATAGTCTCAGATTGTGAACAGCATTACCTGACTAGTGTAAACAGCTTGACCCCTAGCTAATAGACTAGGACCTTAGCTATTGTACGACCTTGACCTAAGCCAATGAGTAAAACCTGAACTAGTGTGTTATAGACTTGGACTTGGACCCTCATAAATGTATAGACCTGGACCTTACCATGTACATAGACCTGAATGCTGTTGATGTATAAACCTGGACCTTAGCAGGTGTGTAGACCTTGAGTCTAGCTAATGTACAGGCCTGGATCCCCATTAGTGTATAGACTTGGACCTTAGCTACCGTTTGGACTTAGACTCTCATTAAGTGTACAGACTTGGACCTTAGCATGTACATTGACCTGAATCTCGTTGATGTATTAACCTGGACCTTAGCAGGTGTGCAGACCTTGTAATCTTGGTATGTGTACAAACCTTGTAACCTTGGTAAGTGTACAGACCTGGACCTTAGCAGGTGTGCAGACCTTGTAACCTTGGTAAGTGTACAGACCTGGACCTTAGCAGGTGTACAGACCTGGACCTTAGTAAGTGAGCAGACCTGGAACCTAGTTAGTGTATAAACTTGAACCCTTGTCAGTGTATAGAGCAGATCTTTATCTAGCTTTGACTTGGACCCTTGTTAGTGTACAGGACTGAACTTTAATGTGTAGGTCTGGATCCTAGCTTGTGTACAGATCTGTATAGACCAGGACCATAGCTAATGTATTAACCTGGACATCAGCTACTCTTTAGGTCTGGACCTTAGTTGATGTATAGACTGGTACTGTAACTAGTGTTTAGGCCTGAACCAAGCTAGTGTATAGGTCTGGACCTTAGCTAATGTATAGATCTGAAAACAAATTAGTGTATAGGCCTGGAACCTATCTAATGTATAGGTTTGGACCTTAGATAATGTCTAGATCTAGTGAAGAGACCTGGACCCTATCTAGCTTATGTATAGATTTAGGGAACAGACCTGGACTCTAGCTAGTATATAGTGTCTTACCTTGGATTTCCCCACTTCCTTATTGTTTTCGTCATAAACTGTAACTCCATCTATAATCTCACTGTAAATAAAGAAGTAGATAAAGTGATAGTACAAACCAATTCATTATTTTACAATAAAGACTTTTGTAACATGTGTCTTTAGCATACTTTCTATATAGTATATATACATGTACATCTATGACACACTGCCAAGTGATGGTATATATGTGTATGTCTGTGACACACTGCTTAATGACAGTACATACATGTATGTCTGAGACACACTGCTTAGTGATAGTACATACATGTATGTCTGTGATAACTACCTAATGATAGTACATACATGTATGTCTGTGATAACTACCTAATGATAGTACATAAATGTATGTTTGTGATAACTACCTAATGATAGTACATACATGTATGTCTGTGACATACTACCTAATGATAGTACATACATGTATGTCTGTGATAACTACCTAATGATAGTACATACCTGTATGTCTGTGATAACTACCTAATGATAGTACATACAGGTATGTCTGTGATAACTACCTAATGATAGTACATACATGTATGTCTGTGACATACTACCTAATGATAGTACATACATGTATGTCTGTGATAACTACCTAATGATAGTACATACAGGTATGTCTGTGATAACTACCTAATGATAGTACATACAGGTATGTCTGTGATAACTACCTAATGATAGTACATACATGTATGTCTGTGACATACTACCTAATGATAGTACATACATGTATGTCTGTGATAACTACCTAATGATAGTACATACAGGTATGTCTGTGATAACTACCTAATGATAGTACATACATGTATGTCTGTGATAACTACCTAATGATAGTACATACATGTATGTCTGTGATGGCACATACAGGTAGGTCTCTGACACACTACCTAGTGATGACACATACAGGTACGACTCTGACACACTACCTAGTGATGGCACATACAGGTACGACTCTGACACACTACCTAGTGATGGTTCATTCATATATGACTGACACACTACCTAGTGATGGCACATACAGGTACGACTCTGACACACTACCTAGTGATGGCACATACAGGTACGACTCTGACACACTACCTAGTGATGGTTCATACATATATGACTGACACACTACCTAGTGATGGCACATAGAGGTACGACTCTGACACACTACCTAGTGATGGCACATACAGGTACGACTCTGACACACTACCTAGTGATGGTTCATACATATATGACTGACACACTACCTAGTGATGGCACATACAGGTACGACTCTGACACACTACCTAGTGATGGCACATACAGGTACGACTCTGACACACTACCTAGTGATGGCACATACAGGTACGACTCTGACACACTACCTAGTGATGGTTCATACATATATGACTGACACACTACCTAGTGAGGGCACATACAGGTAGGACTCTGACACACTACCTAGTGATGGCACATACAGGTACGACTCTGACACACTACCTAGTGATGGTTCATACATATATGACTGACACACTACCTAGTGATGGCACATACAGGTACGACTCTGACACACTACCTAGTGATGGCACATACAGGTACGACTCTGACACACTACCTAGTGATGGTTCATACATATATGACTGACACACTACCTAGTGATGGTTCATACATATATGACTGACACACTACCTAGCGATGGCACATACAGGTAGGACTCTGACACACTACCTAGTGATGGCACATAAATATGTATCTGTAACACTACCTCATGATGGATCATATATTTACAATGTATGTCTATGCTGTTTAAAATTATATTTTCATTCATTAATTCAAAATGGTCTGATTTAAGTTGGCTTACTTTATGGTCTTGATATTATTAGAAGATCTGTAGACTGTATATGACATATCACCATAAGGTCCATTCTCTACACATTGAAAATCTTACTTTTGTCTCATTAGTGGAATGTTCACAGCATTAGCAGCAGCCACAGCAGCGAAGGGAACAAACCTCTGTAGCAGGGCAGAAGCATTCTAAATAAAACAGATTCCATATGATGAAGATTAATAAGTATGATTTGAAATGAAATAAAAAAAATAAATACACAAATATGTGTAATTAAATAAATCAATTAATAAATATCACCAAAAATACTTAAATAGGCAATTCCAAATAACTAATTACAATTAATATAACTGAATCAGATTCTGGGTAAATATCAGGTTTAATTTTTTAAAAAGAATTAATAACTTTTTTTTCGAATAATTGTGAAATAAGCTATAAAAAGAAGGCATCATCAATATTTCCAGCTCTCTCCTCTTGGTACTACACTACATTACCATAGACACAGTTCCCAGATTTCTGCAGAACATTTATAAAACCCTATTTCCATCATTCATACCAGTACTGTTGATGCAAAACATATATTACCCAAGATATGAACCATATAATTCTTAATCAGATTTAGATCTAAGTCACTGAAGCATGAAATATGAGTCAAATTTAGCCTCTGCAGCCTGCATTCTATAGAGTGACACTTATAGTATATTCAAGCAAGTGATCCTTTCAGTATTGTGAAGTCAACAACAAATATGAAAAATTATAACAATTACTTAATTCCCCATGAAACTGTCCACATACTTGTACCTGTAGCTACCAGCTGAATGATCCTTTAATTAGGTGTTACTCACTTTTGCAAGGAAAGCTTTCAGTCCTAGGGCGGTCACTAATGCACTTGTAGTAGCAGTCACATATGCAAACATGATTTTTCTACAACAGAAATTCCAATGTGCAAGACTATTGTAATATTTCCAGAAAATGTGATATATACAGTTATTGTTATCATCAACAAATTAAAAAAAAATAAAAATTCAGAGTCAGGATTTAAGGGAAATACATTTACTTCCATAGGAATCTTTGAAAAAAGTAATGTTTAATAACCTGGTATACAAAATTTCCATATCCATTCCTTTTCATATGTAGTGCACATTTACATCAGATTTATAATAAAAGCAGGATGGTTTATATTGGTACCTAGCATGTATGAATTTCCTTTACGGAGGTTATATAATCTTTTTGGCACTTCTCCTTATTGAGATCTATCTGCCTATGAAGTTCCGTGTTGATATTTCTTATAGTTTTACTGTAATGCTCCAGACAAAATTTAAGTATGAAAAATAACAAAGTTCAATAACTCCTAAATCATGCAAAAGAGAGTGATGGATCTGGTGCACTGCACATCTCCTTGTTGAGATTTATCTTCCTATGAAGTTTTATATTGATGTTTGTGCTATGCTCCAGACAAAATTATGACTGACAGACAAACAGATGCACGTACAAAGTGGCAGCTACATGCTCTCCCTTCAGGCAACATAGAAAAACCCATGAAACACAAGTATGAAACCAATTTTAAATACACATATACACTTGCCAACCTTCCTAATTTGAAAGGGATACTCCCAATTTTGGACCCTTAATTTAGCTATTATTAACAAGAGATTTTTTTTAATAGTTGTAATATTCTAATGATTCCAAAAGAAGCCATTTATAAGCCTTAATTCTTTACTGGAGGGTACATGTACACATTTTATTTATGTTTTTAATTTGAGCATGTAAAATCTCCTCGTAAATTTTTTTTTAAAGTTGTATTGTATTTAGAATACAATTTACATATATGTAACTACACACAGACAAAAAACCCCATTTTCCTGCTATGATTTAAACCTCTAATGAACTACCTTCAACCTCAGTTATTTAATAACATAAATTTACCTACTTGGTATCACTGGAACAGCCAGGTGCATTAGTATAGTTAACAATAGCATTAAATGACTGATTGGTCCATTGCCAGAATACAACTGCTGCCGGACTCCTATAATGAAAAAAAAAACATTTTGCTATTCATTCATTGAATTTTTAAGGTCCATGACCAGTATACATACATTGACATTACTACGTATATAGTTAGAAGCTGTGGCAAATTCCTGTTCTTGATTTCTGCTTTACATGTATATCTAGGAACACAATGAAATATTTATATACATGTATAAATTAAGCGTTTGTAACCAGGATTAAATTATTCAAAACCATAGAAAAGTTTCCTAACAAAGATAATTCAAATTTGACAAGAAAATCTAAATTCCACAAACCAAAGGTTGTGACAGTAACAAGAGGCCCTTAGTGCCTGTATCATTCATCTTGTGTTTTTTGCTGAAATTGATTAATTTAAGCTATAGGAAAAGTATTTAAAATACTGGCATCTATTTTCTCTATTAGGACTCCCCCCTCCTCCACAAGGAGGTTAGATGTACTGTTTGCACAAAACAAAGTCTTTACCCAAGGATGCTTCTGATCAAATTTGGATGAAATTAAATCATTCCAAAAGAAAAAGAATTTTTCAAATTTTTTTCTGTTTCCATTACTTGGCCTGCCCATCCCACCTCAGGGTACCAAAATCCAAATTCATAAAAAATTGTTCCTCTTTTCTCAAGCATAATGATGACGATGTCTGAGTGAGTCTGAATGAAAGTGTACATGTGTCATCCTTAATGTTTATTATTTAAAACGGTGTGAAATCTTCCAAAAAACAAAAACAAATGAAAAAAAAAACAGGAACAATATCTAGGAATTCCTACAAAAGAGGAAGGATGTTAATGTGTTTGCTGATTTTCCCTTATTGGGCCCTGCCCCACTTGACCCAGTTGGCTGAAACCTGAACCACAAAATTGATTCATCTTCACCTAAGGAGGAGGTGGAATTTCAAAAATTTGTTCTATTTACTCTTTTGGGCCCTGCTCCTCTAGCGCCAAAGGACCAAGACCCACCATTTATAAAGAACTGATTCCCTTTCACAACAGAATGCTTCAGACGGAATATGGAAAAAATCGAAATATTCCCTTAGAAGGAGTAGGATTTTAAAGAATAAGCTCTATTCTTCTCCTTCCCAAAGAGTGAAACAAAGTGTTTATTCAAAATTGATTTCCCTTCTCCCAAGAATGCTTTCTGACCATTTTAGAAATAAAAAACAATCATTCCTTGGGGAGGAGTAGTATTGCAAAACTTTATGTTCTGGGCCCTATCCCTCAGGTTCTGGGAGCCCTGAACCCACTGTAAAAAAATTGGTTTTCCCCTATCCCTGAGGATGCTTCAGACCAGATTTGGTTAAAATCTGCTCATAGCAATTTGCAGGAAAGGTTGACAAATGCCAGACAACACCGGACACTGCAGTATCCTTGTCCCTTCTGACTAGCTGAACTAAAAACTGATAATAATTTTCTTTAGTGGCTTGGAACTTTTTTTGAAATTAGATATGGAAAGAAAAGAAATTTTGTTCATTAAAAAGAGTTGTGCAATCAGGTTAAAAATGGCTACTGTATCTACAAAGTTTTGACCAGGCTGTAAGAAAACAACATATCACCTGCTTCTTTTAATTCATTAATCAAACTCAAAATTGTTTTCTTAATGGTGTGAATAGTTCAGACTATTTGTTCAAGATGAGTTACATTGGATTTTAGACTAAACCTAAAAATATGATTTGGCCAGGAAATCTCAGGAGCACTTCATGCATGCTTGATATCACTGTCACTCCCTATTAATGTTTCAGACCAAATTTCACTGAAATCCACCCAGAAATTACATTAAGGAGTAGCATTTTAGAGCAAAATATTGCCTAACTTCCCTTTTCAGAGCCCTAGGAGTCAAATCAATTCAAGAAATAATTCCCTGCCCCAATGATGTTTCAGACCAAATTTGGTTGAAATCCAACGAGATATTAAGCAGAAGTAGTGTTTTAAAGGAAAAGTGTTAAAAAAGTGGACACCAGAAGGTGGACAGTGCACAATAACGAACAACACATGATAGCAATTGGTCATTTTGACCCTTTGCCTCAGATAACAAAAATGGCCTAACACACCATACCTGTGCAATGTTATTATTCAATTAATGGGATAACACAATGTACCTGTAAAATGTTACCATGCATCCACAAAGAACCATGCCACCTGGGACTTGGAAAGACATCCTTCCTATAACATTTTGCAGTACACCTGTGTCTGGGTGAAATGCTGACAGTGTTGCCTGCTGGGCACGTCGGTAGTCTGCCACCGTCAACCCAGATGGTAGGCTTTTGTTTTTACTAAAAACATTACAAAAACTTCCTTTATTATTTTCAAAGCATAAATCATTTTTAGTTTATAGTATACAAATATGCTAAGTGAAATACATACATTTGTCAATTCATTATGAATATGTATTTAAATATTCAAGTTTTCCAAGAGTAGTATTCATCCTGCAATAAGCTTAATGCTGGTTATAATCACTTCATTCATAAATGAATTGTTACAATCACTTCATACATATACGAATTGTTACAATCACTTCATACATATACGAATTGTTACAATCACTTCATACATATACGAATTGTTACAATCACTTCATAGATATATGAATTGTTACAATCTCTTCATACATATATGAATTGTTACAATCACTTCATACATATATGAATTGTTACAATCACTTCATACATATACGAATTGTTACAATCTCTTCATACATATACGAATTGTTACAATCACTTCATAGATATATGTTACAATTCTTACAATCTCTTCATACATATATGAACATATATGAATTGTTACAATCACTTCATACATATATGAATTGTTACAATCACTTCATACATATACGAATTGTTACAATCACTTCATAGATATATGAATTGTTACAATCTCTTCATACATATGAATTGTTACAATCACTTCATACATATACGAATTGTTACAATCTCTTCATACATATACGAATTGTTACAATCACTTCATACATATACAAATTGTTACAATCACTTCATACATATATGAATTGTTACAATCACTTCATACATATACGAATTGTTACAATCTCTTCATACATATACGAATTGTTACAATCACTTCACTTCATACATATAGATATATGAATTGTTACAATCTCTTCATACATATACGAATTGTTACAATCACTTCATACATATACGAATTGTTACAATCACTTCATACATATATGAATTGTTACAATCACTTCATATATATATTGAACAACCTTGACTCATGAAGAATTAGGTTTATTATAAGAATATGTTGATTTTTCTGCTGAATCTGAAAATATAAAAATTCTGAGTGGACTTATTACCAGAAAGGAGTTTAATGCCATATATAGAGTACACTTGTAGTTCTATTTTACCTGTAGTAGTCCACTAAGTCCTTATACTGATATAATGTTTTTGTTGGGATCAATGTCAAACGGGTATCAGTGATCCAAGCATAGTAGCGAAGTCTTCCTTGAAACTTTGATAGGTCCCAGATAGGCTCATTCAAATTAACTGCAGATTCTAAGGTCATCTTCAGAGCATAATATGAAAATATAAACATACATAACTTGATGACATTGAGAAAAAGACATAATTCTGCATCCTTACTGATCACTTGTATATGTACATGTACATAATGAAGTAAGTAATGTCAACACTGAAGGCAAATATACACCGCTATGTGTAAATATATCAAGTCAACAGTAAAATAGTCCCAATGTACATTCAGCTTTCATCTCTAACTCATATAGAGTTATTTTGAACATCAAATCTTAATTAGATTACACATACACAAACATTTTTCACCTGTGATGCTTAAAATATGACAAGGTCAAACCCATTCCAGGCTAAAAATCATTATCTTCTCAAAATACACATACATTTGAAAAAAAAAATTATTGATCAAGTCCATTTCACTCATTGTCACCTAGAATAATCATCAACAAAATTTCTATTCTGAAAAGTTTGTACTATATCTAGCCAAAAACCTATTCCAAAGGTCATGACACTATATCTTTCTATTTTCCAAATCTTCAGAAAAGATAAAGACGAGTTTTCAGAAAAGAAAAAAATTGTTCAATGCAATATTGTCATCAGTGTCATTAACATAACTGATTTTATCAAGTAAACATGATATTGGCCACATCATGACCTTCTTAAATCATGAACAAGGGTCCTTCATCACTCTGCTGACTAATTAAGCTACTCAGCTACTTTTTAAAAAAAAAATTTAAAAAAGAATTTCAAATATGACAAACAATTTCTGATACAATTTCACTATCGGATCCTAGCCTTATAGTCAAACAGAAGAAGAAATATTTTTAAGAACTTCCAATTCACAAATTGGGCACACCCCGCTCATCCTTTGGTGCCAGGATACAGAACTGATTTGGGCAAAATTGGGTAATATCCATTCATTCCTAAAGGTGGATCAGGATTTTAAAGAGTTAATTCTATTTCCCCTATTGGGCCCAGTCTCTTCACTCCAGATGGCTGATACTTTATAATTGTATAAAATTGATTTTGCTTCATTAAAGAATGCTTCAGACAAAATCTGGGCACTATCCATTCAATCCTACAGGAGGAGTAGGATTTTAAAGAATTAATTCTATTTCCCCTATTGGGCCCAGTCTCTCCATACTCCAGATGGCTGATGCCTTATATTTGTATAAGATTGATTTCGCTTCATTAAAGAATGCTTCAGACCAAATTTGGGCAATGTCCATTCAATCCTACAGGAGGAGTAGCATTTTAAAGAATTAATTCTATTTTCCCTATTGGGCCCAGTCTCTCCATACTCAAGATGGCTGATGCCTTATATTTGTAGAAGATTGATTTCGCTTCACCAAAGAATGCTTCAGACCAAATTTGGGCAATATCTATTCAATCTTACAGGAGAGGCATGATTTTAAAGAATTTACTCTATTTCCCCTATTGGGCCCCACCCTTCCCTACTGCCCCAAGCAGTGACTTATGGTTTATACGGAAATGATTCTCCTTCATCAATAGATGCTTCAGATTTAAAATTTGGGCAATAGCCATTCATTCCTACAGGAGCAGTAGGATTTTAAAGAATTAATTATATTTCCCATCTTGAGCCCCATCTCTCAGCACCCCAAGTGGTTGATGCCTTACATTTGTACAAGATTGATTCTTCTTCACCTAAGAATGCTTCAGAGCAAATTTCAGCGATATTCATTCCTACCTAAAGAAGGAGTAGGATTTTAAAGAACTTGTCAAATTTCCCGTTGGGCCCCGTTCTTCTGATCCCTTGGAGCCTAGCACCAATTTGTATACACAATTGGTTCCTATTCCCCTGATTTTTGTCAGAATCTGTTAAAGCAACTATAACGTTAAAAAACACAACGAGAAAACAATATAAAAAATTCTATTTTCCAATAGTATGTTACAAAACTAAGACTTTTTGTTAATTACTAAAATTAAAAGTCACTGCAACCATTTTTATTGATATCTAAAAAATAAAGAATGTAAACAGTGCGGTTTTGATCTAATTCATACATACCGCTCATAACCCTGATGCTGCGCATGCATATAATCCTAGAAAGAAGCAACACGGCAGACACAAATATGAAAAGGCGATGAGGACCTAAAAGTTACCTTACAGAAAGTGCCAAAAAGCTAAGACGAAAGGAGTCAGACCAGAAAAGAGGACTGGCAAGAATTTTTATTAGAAAGGAGATCGATAGATGGCGAAAGATGAAGGAGGATCTTGGACTGAATACAGATTCGGAATTTGCAAAGCTGCTGCTTGACTGGTTAGCTTAATGTTAGCCCTATAATTATAACGTATCCACCTGTCATTGATTATAATCCAATATCCAGTGTTTGACGCGTGAATATGTTATGAACAACACTACTAAAAGTGTTATCTGATAAATGTTGAATGAAAATAGTTGTGTTATTCGCTTGAATTTGCTATTGACAACGTGTGTTTGTTGTTGACTGCAAGGTGGGGCCCAATTTGGGGTATTCATTCTAAGTGTAAAAATATGATGGTACTGGTGTTACTGTGAATACATAATGAATACATCGACACATGTTGAATGGTAAACAATATCCTAGTCACAGCAGATGTATCTTCACTTTATACTGCTATCCCACACTGGGATGGAATATTGGCAGTTAAAGATGCGCTTACCAACAATTATCAAATTAATTCCCCTGCTTGGATACTTTTGTGATTCTTGCATTTCATTCTCACCAAGAATTGCTTCCGCTTCGAAGACAAATTTTATCTGCAGAAACAAGGAACTAGTATGGGGACTATTTGTCCCCCTAACTATTTTTATGGACGACTTGGAAAACAAGTTCCTCCAGGGAGCCACTCTAAAGCCCCTTGTTTGGTGGCGTTACATCGATGATGTATTCATGATCTGGACTTTCACTAGCGAGGACCTCTGCACCTTCATAGAGAGTCTCAACAGCTTTCACCCAACTATCAAATTTACTTATGAAATTCACTCTCACAAGATCAGCTTCCTGGACACATATGAGTTGAAAAATGAAGATGGATCACTGAGTACTATCTTGTACACGAAACCCACCGATGCACACTTGTATCTACACTATTCGTCTTGTCATCCCAGACACCAAATACGGAACATACCTCTAGGATAATTCAAAAGGGCAAGAAGAATTTGCACAAATTTTAAGGACTTTGAAGACCAGAGTTCTCAGATTGAACATTGAACATTAACTTCGTATATGGACCGACGTATACGATACTCATCTATTTTTATTTAATAGAATTTAATAGAATATTTATCTATTTTTAGAACTGTTATTTCTAATTCCAGTTTTATCTCATTCTAATTATGAACTCTTTCTTATTTCATTATTTATTACAGATGTACTCACATCGTTAGTCATTGTGTTAGCTTTACATATATATCATATCGTCACACTCAACGATTGTTATTTATTCCAATGCTATAATATTGTTATTGTGTAACTGATTACAACAGAAGACTCTAATCTAGAGTCATTAATTCTATAACCCATATAGTATAGTTAAATCAATTGTAAACCACTAACTCTATAGAGTTTGGTGACTTCCGCCTAATCTAATAGATCATTATGTCACATTTCTATCATTATTTATGACGTAACCAACTAATGTTGTTGTTATCAATATGTGATGATGTAACAATCTGGGACTGTTGTTCTGAAGACGGGTTGCATGGACTCAAAGCATGTAAGCAACTGTTGCACGAATAAATCGTGAATTGGAAAGGAGCTGCTCGTGTTGTCATCACTCTTGACACGCATTTTACTTTTATCTAGTGAGGACTCTTGTATACCTTTCGGTATCCACGGCAGCCCAAGGGAGAAAACCTTTGAACTTTTCACTTGTGGGACGTTGTGCCTCCATCCCACTGTATTAATATCTATTAATGTGAACAGACAGAGTAGCAATTCCTGTGCATTTCTGCACCATGAGTTTTTTCTTTTCTGATTGTAATTACCCACTTTGGGGCCCCACTAGTTTAGCGCATGTGATTGACATGGGTAATTCTTGTACGAGAAGCCAAAACAGAACTAGTTACTTAGATTGATTGTTAAAAATTATATATTATATCACTATAGAATCATTTACTGCAAACAAGAATTAGCAGAAAAGTTTAAAAGCAAGTGTCATACATAAGATATGTGCATTTGTTTACACTTTCCTCGTAATTCACCTTTTCTTTGCAGCAGAAGTAAATGACTTTGTCACATGACAAGCCATGTGACCCACTCTGCTTTCTTGTAATAAACCGAGCATGATCATGTTTATAAACAATAGTCCAGAAAAACAATGTTGTGACATTGAAAATATGTACAAAAACAACAGATTTGCTGTTATAGGCGCATGTATAGCTTTATTGTGAATATGTTTTATTATTCACAAGCTGAATTCTCCATTTCCCCATGTTGATATCTAAGGTAAGTCATTCATGACTAGTAGTGATTTTATTAAACAGTTGACAGATGTTAGACACTGCACCATGACGTAAGTTCACCAGTCCTTTGGACCAGGTAAGCTAAAAATACTAGAATCACCTGAGATTTAATTACTTTTCATCTATATGTCAAAATAATTATCAAAAATAAAAATGTTGAACATTAAATACATAGGGATAACTGTACAATAGAATTGATTATCGGATCTTTTTCCTTGTTACCCTTTAACACATCCTTTCACCTATGATTTTGATGGGCTATGACCAGATAGTAGATTCCTTTAGGTTTGCAATACTGTGTCATCAGTAACCGGATTATGAACAAGGTACAAACTATGAAAAGAGGTAAAAAAACAGCCATTACAATGCATCAAGTCCTAACTAATTCAGAACCTGTATCTAATGTGAAATGGAAATGAAGCTTGTATTTATTCTAAGGAGTACACATTACTCAGGTTTATTCTTTAAAATATTCATTAGCTCTAACATAGAAATGCTGTCTGTGTGTCTGGGCTTTGATGACTATAGTGGTATCACAACACATCGTACTGTAATATATAGCACTTCCATGACATTATTTTTATTTATTTTTTTAAGTTCGTGATCATTATACCATACTAAGGCCTCAGCATATCATGTTTCCAGTTTTGTAAAGAAATCTAGTATATTCAGCACAGTAATGTGATACAATTTATAGTTTGGATATCAAATATCCCGGGGCTCACAACTTAGCAAGTAGAGGTCACGATAGCAGACAACACTTTTGATCAAATTACATTCTCCAGATTACTTTTGTGATCATGCCATTCCTGAGTTCCATGTCAATGATTTTTAAACATCTATGCATGTTTCGTACATATAGAGTATCATATATGGCTGACATTATTAATATTTACAAGAATTATTTTATATCAACACATACCTTGACGAGATCTCTGGCTGGAGCACCTGCACATTATACGTAGAATTCTTCTACGTTTGAAGATACAATTGGAGTAACTTCCGCTTTCAAAATGAGGCAGTGACGTCACGCGTAGTTACATAGCGAAGCCGTAGATTTCCTTGGAGGAAAATGGTAAGGCGAAGTTGTGTAATTAAACCAGCAAATGAAATGTTTTAAATATTTTATAGACAGTACAACTACAAACATGTAGACACTATTTAATGAATCCGTTTTATCTCACCGAAAATATAGATCATTATTGGAATCAAATTTCTTTCCTTGACATGATCTGTACACAGACACACAGGAATATTGGTCAACGAATGCAATTTGAACTCTATACAGTTGTGTTTCGTATCTTGCCTTTTTATGTTGGCTCTTAGTAGCTGCTAAATGAAAAGTTCAACCAACAATTGCTCATGCATTGCATGAATTTTTTTATTTTGATGGTGTGAGTAGTGTGTGATCTAATCAGATAGAGGAAGTAGATGGTGACCAGAATTACGATTCGCATTCGGTCGGTCGTCTATTTGTTGTCAGATAAATCATCTGTTGTTAAAATCCGCAGATTTGTACAAAATATGATTTTAAGTTTTATGGATGAAACATGGTAAATCATATGACATTATGCTAATATGATCATAAATTAATTTCAGGCTTTTGAAGTCATGTGTCAATTTATGTATACAGTATCGTTTTATTTCGTGTGCATTCTCAGGAACTATGATAATTGGAAGCAAAATAACTTTGGGTTTTTATGGGCTACCCAAATACTCTTGAAGATCTGGTAGATAATGGATAACCGAAAGGTATCAAAAAACGCCTGTGATATGAGGTGAATATTTCCACAACAAAGGATCAGCATATATCTGGTATATGTTCTGAAATGAGCTTTCTTTGTCTCATGATAACAGCTATATAAAGGAACCATCTGTAATCTCCATTTTCCCACCCATCATTTGGTATGCTTAATTCTTTTAGTGGTTGGTCACGAGTATCAGTTTTCATCACACTTAATTCACATTTTGAGTCCAGATTTTTGTTCACTTAAACCACAAAATATTCATTGGCTTATGTAATTGAATGTTCTTTGAGACCTAAATGCTGTTGTCAAAAGAATATTGTTTGCAGGGGAATTTATGATAATTCTAAGTTTATTTAATAGTCAGTTTATTCCCTTATTATTGGTGAATGATTTACACCATGATATATGCACTTTGTCTCAAAGTTCAATAGAAACTAATATTGGTTTTAACTCGAAATTCGTCCATATTATTGCTTCACTATACGAAAATATGTTTAGTGCCGTTCTTCATCAAGGGTTTGTTTCCGATTGGTTCAAAGTTTGCCAGGGCACGCGTCAGGGAAGCATTATCTCCCCTTGGCTGTACACTGTTTTTATTAATGATTTACTGAATGAACTGTGCTCATCAAGTTATTCATTTTCTATCCATGGCACCAACGTCACTTGCCCGACGCAAGCCGACGATATCACATTGCTCTCACTTTGTAAACGTGGCCTGGACAATCTTATGGATGTCTGCTATGCGTACAGCATTAAGTGGCGTTTTATGTATAATGCATCTAAGTCAACTGTCATTGTCTTTAATGAAAGCAAAAATGCCTATTCCAAAAACACCCGAAAATGGGTTCTGGGTAATGGGATTGTTTCGGAGTCAGCCAATACGAAACATGTCGGCATTTTTCTTAACAAGTTCAAAATTGGATCTCCAGATATCCATGACATTGTTAACAGGCTACGCAGTCAATGTTTTGCGCTACTTAACTGCAATTTTTTTGATACTGGTATGAACCCCATCACGGGTGTGAAATTATACAAGTCTGTTGTTATGCCAAGATGCCTCTTCGGCTGTGAACTCTGGTTTTCTCTGACAGATTCAGACTGGTCTCGCATTGAAACTGTACATCACCTTTGTGCAAAACTCATTCAAAGGTTCTCTCGTCGCACACGTTCAGACATCGCTCTAAGCATGTTAGGTCTTACTTCTATACAAGTCGAGGTCGATTTAGCCAAACTTCGTTTTTTTGCTAGTCTATGTAGACTTGATACTCATTTTTCCGCTAAAAGATTGTTTATGCTTCGTCTTTTTCATAGTTATTTTGAAGTCTGTAAAGAAGAAAAAGATCTTGTCTCAGATGTTTTGAACATATTTCATGAGCATGATTTACTTGATGTGTTACATACATTTTTGCAATCAGGGTACTTTCCATCGAAACAAAAATGGAAATTTTTGACAAAAAATGTCTTATTGCGTAATTACACTACTGACTGGAAACAACGTCTTCTTCTCAGCAGTGACTTTTCTAGGTTTAACTATTTGCAAATCGAAATTAGGCCTTCAAATATCTGGCTTCTTTCAAAACGTTTCCCATCTTTGGATAACATTTGTGCTAGCGTTGCTAAATTATGGACTATGTCTCCTTCTTGTCAGCTAATGTGTGCAAAGTGCAGCACGTTTGTAAATGACGCAGTCGCACATTGTTTATTAGACTGCTCACATATAGATATTTTGTCTCTACGTGATGATATATTTACCAAAATTGTAAATGATTACCCTGTACATGTTTATATAACTGTTGACCAGGCTTCTCGTGAGGCTCAGGTAGCCACATTTCTCTGTTCTCCTCCCGAAAATATTCAAGACATTTTCGGAGGATACGATGACCTTTTCTTCCACTTTTTACGTGATTGTTGTGTGTTCTCCGAAAAGGTGTCTCGCCTTACATTTCAGTAACTTCTTTTGATAAAAGGTTGCTATCATCGACTGCATTGGTGTCATTTGGAATGCTTTAGTAATTTAATTGCTCACTTTCTCTTTCTGGATATTTACTTCTTTATTTGATCGACAACTAATCTCACTATCTTGTGTACATGTATCTTAAAATATGTTAATATCTTTTTCATTTATTTGTAACTCTTCATCTTTTGGAGGAATAAAGAAATGAATGAATGAATGAATGAATAGAAACATTAGATTGTCTTAGCTTTCAATATGCTAGCACATCCTTTTGCTGTTAGCATACATTACCGCATTATCACTAAAGCAACAAAGATGTATCAGTTCCACATTCACTGAAATTAGCAATGTTTTTTTTATTTTTGTGCTTGAAGGTTATCTTACTTCATAAGTTTAAGTGAAAAAAAAACTGATTTTGGCAGATTTACAGTTTTTACAGAGTTTGATTTGTAATAATATGAAATAAGTTAATTTCTGCAGTCTTTCATAAACATTCTATAGAAAAAAAATCATTCATCTCTAGATGCTAAAGTTTGTCATGTTAACACGGTTCTATTTTCAGAATCTTGCTGCAATGTTATGATCAGCTTTCCGACAGTTTAGTTTCAGTTAACATGGTTTTTTCATATGATTCACATCACTGGATGAAAGAATATGTTGCTCCCCTATACTTTTTCTCATTCATATTGTTTAAGTTGTTTGTTCTGTCAAACAATGTATCTTCCATCACTTGTTCGTTGCTACAGTTAATGATTACATTTGAAAACAATATGTCTTTCGCAGAAGAATATATATACCAGGGAGGCATTGCAGAAAAATTACAAAGAACACCTAAAGATTTATCATTTACATGCCATTGTTCAGAAACCAATGTGCAGAAAAGAACAAGAAACATATCGTAGATGTGTGTTTGACAGTTGGAATAAGACACCAACTCCAAACATGATAATTAATAATCATTGTAGATATAGCATTAGTTTTGATAAATAATAATATGAAAATCTAAGTGGTTAGGTGATTACAAATTGCTTTCCATTTACACGTACCAGTGACCAATAAACTGTAACATGTTTCTCTGAAGTCATTTACACTAGCTCTGTTGCTCGAAAACAAGGGAAGGAACTCATTTGTATCATTTTGCTTGAAATTACCTGAGTTGTTGATTTTTTTTCTGCAGGGTCTTCTAAGTCTATTGAGGAAGATGAAAGGTGGCCAAGATCAGCAGATAAGAATTTTGCTTCTTGGTCTAGACAATGCTGGCAAGACAACAATACTTAAGACGATGGCTAAGGAAGAAATACAGAATATTACCCCAACACAGGTAAATTAAAGAGAATGTTGACCTTTTCCCATAGTTATGGCAAATACCACAGCTTCCATTGTCTGTAAGTCTGTGGCATTTCTTATAAATCACAAGGTATTAACCAAAAGCAGATTTTGACTTGATTTGGTCTGAAACATCCCTGAGGGAAAAAAGAAACTGATTGTGTATAAATGGTAGGCATAGGCTTCTATAGATTTATATTTTATGTTGATGTAGAAAACTCAACTGCTGTTAAAACCTATTCAAATGGAAGTTTGTTTTTTGTAAAAAAATTGTGAATTTCATGGTTCCATGATCTCACATTTCCTTGTAGAGAAGGGTAAAGTTTACTTTAGTTTATATAGGAAAAAATTGATTTTTTAAGCATTATTTGTGGAATTTCCATTGGAAATATTTCAGACTTGGTTAGAATAATGAGGGAAGGATGACAGCTTGTTGGTATGCCCATAATGATCCTGGCTGACCCCCAGGATTTGATGTACAGGGCCAAAAAGAGTCCAGTTGACACTAATTTCAAAATGGGTCTCACATTTCTCTATGGGGAGGAGGTTAACTTTACTTAAATTTTTGTTGAAAAGTATCATTTTTCAGCATAACGTTGTTTATTACCTATTGGAAATAATTTTGTAAGAATTATTAGTATAGAATGACAGTTTTGATGATATGCATGTATTGACAGTGACTTGCTATCCTCAATGTCACAAATTCTTTTTCATGACACTTTTAAGTGCTTACTTTTTAACCTTTATATTATCTCTGGTGACCATCAAGGCTGTAGGCCTCTTGTTTGTAATTACTAGAATTAGGAACAGGGTGACTACAGATCATGTCTAACAGACATCTGGTTGTTCTATACCACTATTCATAGGGTTTTAAAGACAACTTACTTAGATTTCTACACATGTTCATCTCTATATCAAATTTTTGAATTTGTCTCCCAGTTGAAAATCAACAGAAACCAATGTACTTACATAATATCTGTTTTTGATTTGATGCTTTATCTTTACAGGGGTTTAATAT
The DNA here is from genome assembly GCF_031769215.1 of Ylistrum balloti. Lineage (NCBI taxonomy): Eukaryota > Metazoa > Mollusca > Bivalvia > Pectinida > Pectinidae > Ylistrum > Ylistrum balloti. Next base: position 26,696 of record NW_026783057.1, read on the forward strand.
CAAATCTGTGGTGTCATCTAAAGACCGTTGCCAAATGAATGTTTGGGATATAGGAGGACAAAGGAGAATAAGACCCTATTGGAAGAATTACTTTGACGATACAGATGTATTGGTATGTTAGAAAGTATTATAGTGCAGTCAGAAAATGCAAATGCATTAATAAGTTAGATAGTATGGTGTGGGAAGAATATAACCTACCATCATCAGATGGTTTGCTGTTCAAATTGCCTTGTATCTGTTATGCAGCATCCATTCACCTGTCCAATAAATAATGCTTGTTATAAATCTTTCATGAAAACAATGCAAGTGTCAACCACTATTGTGTAAGTCATGACTATAGGTCATGTAAGGTCACACATGTGACCCCAGTTGTGTACATCAATTTTAAGTGCCAACATTTTATGTACTTTAGAGGGAAATTTTATACATCCTGATGAAGCCCACATAGCTTGAACGAAACAGGAAGGCCAGATTAATAAACCTATGACCAAAGTTATTTTGAGCTTGTTGCGGTTGGTACTTGCATTTGTTAATCCCTATTCCTCAATTGACCTGCATACTGGGTGGTGTCTGAGCAAGGGATATCTGGAACACCCTAAATTACACCAAGAACCACGGCCTTGGCTGTAGTCCCAGAATTCTTTCTTGAGAAGTAATGGATAGATCATTTTCAAATTTTATGTGCAGATTCGTCTTTGTTCCTAGTCGCGCATTTTCTCATTCAGGGACTTCCAAAAACACAGACGATTGTCTTGGCTTTTGACAGTAACAGTTTTTTATCGCTGTTTCTTTAGATGTAACAGATGGATAATGCTCAGATTTTTATCTGTAGGTTCCTCTTGATTCCTAGTAGTACATTGTCTGATTTAGGGACAGTTCTAATAGATAATATGAATAGAATAGAAACATTCAATTTATCAAACGTAGGCATTCAAGGTATTTATAGATGTTGAATGTTTCTTGAATCATTCTTTTTACAGATATATGTGGTAGACAGCACTGACAGAAAACGAATGGAAGAAACTGCAACGGTAAAGAATATTTTATTTGGAATATATTTCAGTTCAACACATTTCCTGAATACAAGTTTAAATTTCTGTAGATAACTAACTCTTCTTATTAGCCCACCATCATCAGATGGTGGGGTATTCAAATCACCCTGCCATCCGTGGTCCGTCCGTCCGTAAACAGTTCTTGTTACCGCTATTTCTGGAAAAGTACTGGATGGATCTTTCTCAAATTTCATATGCAGGTTCCCCTTGGTCCCTAGTTGTGCATTGTACCTTTTTTGAACTGATTCGCATTCAAGATGGCCGACAGGCAGCCATCTTGGATTTTGGAAGTAAAAGTTTGTTACTGCTATTTCTTGGAAAGTACTGGGTGGATCTTTCTTAAATTTCATATGCAGTTTCCCCTTTGGTTCCAAGTTGTGCATTGTACCTTTTTTTTGACTGATTTGAAATCAAGGTGGCCCACAGGCAGCCATCTTGGATGTCGACAGTAATACAGCACAAGCATATTGTCCATTATCCACCTGTAACTGACTGCTGTCTAATAATACTTTGGGATCTTTTTCAAAAGATATTTGCTAATAGGTGCTAAATAAAAATATCTTGTGCCATCATTGAGTACATTCAATGAAGACCAGTTCATGAACATTAACAACACCTGTAACAAACAAAAAAAAATAAACAAATCTTCAAGAACTGAAAACAGATCCTCAAATGGTGGGCGCCAAGATCCCTCTGGTTGACTATATCATTTTGATCAATGCTCATTGTAAGAATTAGATTTTGAATGCATTTATTCATTTAGAAACAGTATGGTAATAATGTATTTTGATCCATATTTTGTGTAGTATTTTTATCTACAAGTAGATGTTACTGGAGCAGTAAGAGAATTATAACTTGATTGTAGTAAGTCCTAAGTGATTGAGAGTCCTGAGTGATCATGTGTAGTAAGTCCTGTGTGATCATGTGTTGTAAGTCCTGAGTGATCATGTGTAGTAAGTCATGAGTGATTGAGTGTAGTAAGTCCTGAGTGATTGAGTTAGTAAGTCCTAAGTGATCTTGTGTAGTAAGTCCTGTGTGATCATGTGTTGTAAGTCCTGAGTGATCATGTTTAGTAAGTCCTGAGTGATCATGTGTTGTAAGTTCTGAGTGATGGTGTGGAGTAAGTCCTGAGTGATCATGTGTAGTAAGTCCTTAGTGATTGAGAGTCTTGAGTGATCATGTGTAGTAAGTCCTGATTGATCGTGTGGAGTAAGTCCTGAGTGATCATGTGTAGCAAGTCCTGAGTGACCATGTGTAGTAAGTCCTGAGTGACCATGTGTAGTAAGTCCTTAGTGATCATGTGTAGTAAGTCCTGAGTGATCATGTGTTGTAAGTCCTAAGTGATGGTGTGGAGTAAGTCCTGAGTGATCATGTGTAGTAAGTCCTTAGTGATTGAGAGTCTTGAGTGATCATGTGAAGTAAATCCTGAGTGATTGAGTGTAGTAAGTCCTGAGTGATTGAGTGTAGTAAGTCCTGAGTGATTGAGTGTAGTAAGTCCTGAGTGATCATGTGTAGTAAGTCCAGAGTGATCATGTGTAGTAAATTCCTGAGTGATCATGTGTAGTAAATCCTGAGTGATTGAGTGTAGTAAGTCCTGAGTGATCATGTGTAGTAAGTCCTGAATGATTGAGTGTAGTAAGTCCTGAGTGATTGAGTGTAGTAAGTCCTTAGTGATCATGTGTAGTAAGTCCTGAATGATTGAGTGTAGTAAGTCCTGAGTGATTGAGTGTAGTAAGTCCTGTGTGATGATGTGTAGTAAGCCCTGAGTGATCATGTGTTGTAAGTCCTGAGTGATCGTGTGGAGTAAGTCCTGTGTGATCATGTGTAGTAAGTCCAGAGTGATCATGTGTAGTAAATCCTGAGTGATTGAGTGTAGTAAGTCCTGAGTGATTGAGTGTAGTATGTCCTGAGTGATCGTTAAAAAGCTTATTTCTGACACAGATATTACCAATCATCCAGTTGTATACCCATATTTACCAAAGGCTTTTGAGATTTACTTTAAAAATAAAAAAGGATCAAAAGATTTTTATCTTTTATTATGTCACAACAATACATTGTCTACAGGTAAACAAAAATGGAACACCATGTTTGAATACAGTGACGAAAAATGGAAACAAATATACAAATTGCCTTTTAAAGTAACAAAAAATACCAAATTACATTGGTTACAATATAGGATAAATCAGCATATTTTAACTACTAACACTTACCTATCAAAAATAGGGATAGAAAATAGTTCTTCCTGTTTCCAGTGTGGAACAGAACCAGAAACAATTATTCATGCCCTATGGGAATGTGAAAAAGTACAAAGATTTTTACAGAATTTTGAATATCTTGTGGACAGTCTTTCAATTCCTTTTGCATATAATAAAGAATCCTTTTTATTTGGAATATTGAATAGGAACAATATCAATTTTGTAGTGGACAACACAATAATATTGATAATGAAACAGTACATCTATAGCTCTAGATGTTTAAAAACGGAATTATCTATTCATGGTCTCAAGAATCTAATTAAGGAAACATATTGTGTCCAGAAATTCATAGCTACTGGAAAAGGGAATCTGGTACTGGATGAGTTTAAAAAAGTATGGAGGAAATGGGAAAAGTTAATTGAGATAACTTAGCATCATAAATTTGTGTTTCTAGGATGTGGTTATACATTCCCAGGCAGCTCCCTCTTAATTTCTCTCTCTCTCTCTCTTTCTCTCTCTCTCTCCCTCTCTTTCTCCTTCTGAGATATATTCCTTTTATGTAGTTATGTGTATTTGTTCTGTGTTTTTTGAGTGGGTGAAGTATGAGTGATAATAACATGTAAGAATGTTTGTATAGGTGTAGTATAGGTAAAGGATGAGTGAATATGTATACATAGTGGAAAAATGAGTGAACACATCCTTCAGGGGAGTTTGTATAGGTGTATGATATATATATGAAGAATTAGTGAAATGTAGTGTATGAAATAAGTGAATCAATCTTTTATGAGTGTTTTTGTTATATAAATGAGGTGCAGGTGAAATATGAGTGAATGTAGTATAGGTGAAGGATGAATGAATATATCCTATATAATAAATATACCAGTTGGGAGTGTTGTATAGATGAAATGAAGGTGATGTATGAATGTAGGTGTATGATGAGTGACTGAAAGAAGAAAAGCTGAATGGGATATAAAATATAAATGAGAAAGTGTGGTATGTTTATTGTCTTGCAATGTATCCTGTTTGAAGAAAAAAATAAAAAGTTACAAAAAAAAAGTCCTGAGTGATCATGTGTAGTAAATCCTTAGTGATTGTGTGTTATTAGCTCTGGATGATTGTGTGATGTAAGCTCGGTGATTGAGTGTATTAAGTCCTAAATGATATAGTGTAGTACATCCTGAGTGAGGAGAAATCACACAATAACTGACTGACATCATGCTTCACACCTGTAACAGAAAGAGTGAGTGAAAAAACTCCCCTTGTCAGGCCACATACCCTACTTCTTTATTGGTATAACCCCTACAACAAAGTGGTATCCAACAAAGCAAATGTCCAAGAAAGAATTTTTTCTGAAAACTAGTAAAATTGAGTCGCACTTGAATAAATGATTTTACAGTTATTAAGTGTACTTTCCCACTACAAGCAGAAATTGACAGCTTTTTATTATATTTCAGGAATTAGAGGAATTATTAGAAGAGGATAGACTGGCCGGTGTACCAGTTCTGATATTTGCCAATAAACAAGATTTGGGGACTGCACAGCATCCTGATGAAATCAGTGATGCATTACGACTTGACAGATTTCGTAACAGGCAATGGCATATCCAGGCATGTTCTGCCAAAAACAATGAAGGTTTGGAGGTAGGTTTTCCAACTCTGTGATTTGGTGTAAATAAGGAATACCAGATTTTATGTAAGTCACATTGATAACAAAGAGCCACATAGACCAGGAGCCCCTTGATTGGCTGTTTATATGTACCTATAAACAGACATATAGTTATATACATATGTGTGTGTTAACATATATATATGATAAATATAAGTAATTACAACAGTAGGCACAAGTAAAATGTCAAATTTTGGGGCAATCTGACCCTTAATTAAGACACAAAATATTACATATATTACATCGCATACATAGAACATAAAACAAAGTTACAATCTATTATTGATAATAATAATGTAAAGAGTATTGATAATCCCTTGATCTGATGGATGCCAAAAGCCTTTTATAAGGACTTCAGACTTAAAAAAACATCTTCATGTGGTGTTTGAAAGATGGTGAATATTTATCAACTTTGAGATTAATCATTTCAGTGCTGTGTGTGTGGTAGCCAAAAATAAGATATTTTATGTAAAGATTTTAACAAATGTATGTATATTTAGAATGAAAAACATTTTGGATTAAAATCACCAGCACAAAAAAAGAATCTTTGAAAAATCTTTTGAATAAACAAGTTGATGGATGTTTAAGTAACAAGGTGCTGATATTAAGGTCTGATTGGCTGACATCGCCAGACACAATATTTTGCTGAAGGAATCATCTGATCTAAAGGAGATTTACTCAGTACACTTATTTCTCAGATCCTTTGAGCAGGTTGTTTGTTAATCAAGTTCTGTACATGTTTAATGAGGCTGCTATGATCTGATATTCTGATTGCATTCTTTACAATATCTTTTGAAGTATTGATAGATTACATGATGATTACACAGTGTAATAATTTAACTTCTTTTATGTTCTTAGATTGAGAAACTAAAGATAATTTGATGATAATACAATTATATTTTAAGGTTGGCAAATTAAAGATAATATAATTAGATTTTTGGATTGGCAAATTAAAGACAGTACAATTACATTTTTGGGTTGGCAAATTAAAGATAATCCCAGAACCAAGAAGGCCAACATTTTGACACAAGTCACTGTGATAAGTAGATTTGCAATAGGGTCTTATATCTATTATTCAGTCCATTTAGAAATAAATTGGTACTTCTATATTGTAACACTTTGGTTGACCTCAATATTAAGGTCAGACACATAGCTGGTTCCATTTGTAACTACCCAGTAGTCAAGGTTAATGATTCCGTACCAAAACTACTTGCTAGGAATTTATATCAGCTGCATCTGAAATTTAATTTGGTCGTATGTTGTTACCTTTGAGTTTTTTGTACAGAAGTATTTTCCATTTCAATGTTTCCAAAGGCCAAAAAAAAGTACACTGTTATTTTATAAAATATTTTAAAATTATGCTGGTATAAATTAATTACATGTTCAAGTTTGAGTTTATGTCAGATCTGGCAAGAGGCTCATTGGGCTTGTATTGATCAGCTGGTATTTTAACATAGAATAGAAGTTCATTCAACACAATTTCTGTGGTTTCACATGATATTAACATCATGGTTGTTAGTGGGACAAAACAGATTTCAAACACTGTGAATATTGTTGATCTTAATGTAATGCTTTTCAGAAATATTTGTTGTAGAATAAACAGAACATTTCGTCTTTTCACAGGAAGGTGTTTTATGGTTCCAAACTAAGGCACTCAAAGGTCGTAAGAAGTAGTTCCAACATGGACCAGTTATCACCAAGAAATAAGGAATGACTGATATGTCAGGAATTTACTCACTATTGTAATGCTATAATGGACCCAGTCACATCTCATCTTGGACATGACATATTCAGTGAGAGTACGCAACATTCTACATGAGTGGGATGCTAGTTCTTAAATGGTAATCCACATATCATCGCAGCTCACTTTTGAGTGGACCGAAGCATTGAGAGCATTGACCTTACAATACATGATTACAACATATCACAGACTGTTGTAAGAGCAGTGTTACACTGCTAATTTGGTGGTTCATACATGGTCTTTTGTTTTCTTTTCCTCGTGTATTCCTAGCTTTTTACTTTTGAATACAAACTTATTTTCAACTCGGTAGACATTTTTAAAATTCGATCATTTGATATAAAAAGAATCCTTTTAGTTTGTTTAGAAGTGGCATTGGAGCCAAATCAACATTAGCCATAAACACTACTTACTGTTATCCAGCTGAGGTTGACTTTTTAGGTCATCTGACCCAAAGGGTCAAGATGACCTATTGTTATCATTCATCGTCGTGCGGTGTTGGCCAGTTGCCATTCACAAACTTTTCTTTTAAATCACTACTCCTGCTTAACTCCGCAAAAGGATAGTAAGACAGTAATTTGCTTCAGAATGCTACTATTCCTTAATGCATGAATGGCATTCATTCAATTTGGTTGAAACATCAGTGGAGTTAGGGAATTAATTCTTCAATTCAAAAAATTAATTAGTTAAGGACTTGGGGCAGGGCCCCAAATGGGGATGTTAGTTAATATTTTGCCTCAAAATGCTACTTTTCCTTAACGTTTGAATGGATTTAAACCAAATAGGGTCTGAAATGTCATTGTGGGTGGGAAATCATATATGTTTCTTAAATTCAGGATGTTGACTGGACCCTTAGACACTTGGGGCAGAGCCCCAAATGAGGAAGTTATGCAGTATTTTGCTTCAATATGATGCTCTTCCTTAATGCTTAAATGAATTTCATTCAGATTTGGTCTTGAACTTCATTTCTTAAACTCAGAAAGTTGATTTGACCCTAAGGGACTTGGGTCATAGGGACAGGTCCCACATGGGGAAATTAGGCAATATTTTGCTCCAAAATGCTACACCTTCTGCATACCCGAATAGATTTCATCCAAATTTTGCCTGAAACATTTTCATTCACACCACTGAGAAAAATAGTTGGAGTTTGTTTTGTTAAGGAAAAGAAAGAGATGGTACATGTTGTTATTTTTCAGCCTGATCAAAACTTCAGCATGGTAACCACAGTAGGAATGTTCCAAATTTGAATTTATCAGATTGGTCAGACCACCATCTGCAAATTCTGTGGTTTGTCGATCAGTTCATTGATTGTCAGATGACCGTTAAGGGCCATTGCTCTCTTGTTACAAATTGTCATCATTATTTTGGATTTAAAATATTATTCATGCTGAAAAGACTGATTTTTTCTTCGTTTTAGTTTACCGTCTAAATCATTATGATACATTATTTTAGCACTTTTTGTGAATCGATTTAGGAAAATATCCTTTCTTTTGTAGACATGTTTATCATAATTTCATTTCTCAAATCACTAGCTTTGGATTCTTATCTGAGTAAAAGTATCAGAAGGTTGTAAAGTTTGCCATCTATATCATCAGTCTACATACATTCAATATTCAATGTATCACGAGACATTGATATCAATAACCTCCACTAATTCCTTGATATCTCTCTTTCTTATGGTACTGATATATCTAAAAATTATGTTAATCATGATAGTAAGTTTATCATTTTGCAACTGAAGAAGTTAGTACTTTACATTTTTTAAATGTTGATGTTAAAAAAACTACAATAGAATATATCAAAGTGCTCTGTTAAATTCCAGTGTTTCAAATCTGTTTTTGCCCTTTGTCCAAATTGAAGTCATTTACAACCTATCATTACAAATCTCAAACAGCTGTTGTTGCCAGTGATCACAATATTGAATATCAGATATTTAAGCATGTTATCAGAACTGAGAATGCTAAAATAGCTTATCTAAATTTGACTTTATCCTTTAACATATAACATTGAGAGTGTGTTTCAGGTACAAAAACTTGTTAATTTTAGTGAATGCATAATTGTTTGAACTGTATGCTGTATAAGCCAACACACAGATATAATCATGAAATCATGTTAGTGTGGTTGAGTTTAAAAAAACGTTAAAGACTTGATACTATTTGGTATTTGACTTTGTATTTATTTTGTCAATTTGTTCTCCATTGTTTGTTCAAGTGTGTGAGTGACAACAATTATAACTACATGTACACCTTTATCAGTACTTCTCTGCTTTCATCGGTAAATTTAAATTTTGTCATTTATTTAAGTGTGAAAGATGTACTAAGATTTATTGTAACCTTGTATTTAACAAATCGAAAGCCCATATTTTTTCCTTACAATTTTTGGTGAGAAACCATTATATATGGTAATTAATGCCTAATTAATCACAGGCCTGTGTATCTTGTTATTATGATGCCACATGAGATGTATGAAGGGAACATTGTTATTTATCATGTTGTGGTGAAAATGTCCGTCCAGTTGTTTATATAACATATCTCTGTACCATGTGTCTTTTTCTCACTTTTTAATTTCCAGGTTATGTATATACTCATTTTAACTGTGGAAACAATTGTTTGACTTAGATTTATAGGAATTTTACAGAGGAAAGATGTGCAAAGGATTAATAGAAACTTTCATACCTTTGAAATAGGGGTCTCAAATCAAGGGGAAAGATTATAGAGTTAAAAAATAAATGTCAAGCTTGCTGGATGTTTGCAACATAATAATCTTTTCCCAAGAGTACAGATTTCCCTACCTTGCCAACTTTTGGGTGGATGATTTTTTTTTCTCTTACCCTGCTGGCCTTCTAAGGTATCATTTCATTGTCCCAATGCTTTGTATTGTTATTATATTATCAATATAAAAGGGGATTCCCCTACTATCAACCCTAGGGCGAGACAAAGAAATCAGACTCAAATAAAAGCAGCGATAAATCTGTCTGTGTAAGAGAAATTGAAATCTCTTTTTGGAATGTAACACATCATGACTGGGTATACTCGGTTGAAGATCTGCATATTTATTTACACATTAAATATATATATTGTTTGCACTCACAGCATGTGAATTTGAATTACTGAGGACATAATGTCTGTCAGAAAGCATATTCTGAAATATCGAGCCAATTTTGTATTGGTCTAAGGTGAGAAATGGTTGTGATACTCTAAGCAAAGCTAACACACATATTTATCACAGAATACGTTTTGACATCAGGTGCAATGTTAACAGGTTTATTGATTTAGAATGAACTAACTTGTAACAGGAAAAAATTTGTTTTAAAAAAATTTTGATAATGTTTTCTCCCTAAGACTACTAAGTTGTAACATACCTTATAAGGAAATAAAATCATTTAAAAGAAGACAAATTTATAGTTTTTTATTGTTTATTTTATTAGCAAAGTCTAAAGGGTGCTTATGCTCTACCCCTGTAATCAAGGTCTCCAATCAGGTCAAGTCGTATCAAAATTAAATTTATTACAAGTGGTAATCAACCTAACTTGCATTGCCAATGTATTGATGATGTGGTATGACCACAGCTAAATTTGACTTCTTATAACTGTATCTTTTTTGGTACATTTTTGTACTGGGGTACATTCTCATTATGTCTTTTCAGTAAATGGTGGTACATATATATGGTGGTGAACTATTCTATTGAGTATTTTGTGGAAAAATATTTCCAAATAAAAGAAGAAATGTACAGAGGACAAAATCATCAAATATGATCAAATCTCTGGTTGACAATATCTTGCTCAAATTTGGCAGTACACTTGAGCTGGAAATCAAATACACCACAGGCCCAACTACATCAGGCCTCTTACTTCAATCTTATTTTAAATTTTACTACAAAGAAACAAAGAGTGATAGCTACTGAGCTCTGAAAATACTGTGAACTGTATGAAAATTTTAAGCATTGTAGGATGACAATGGCAACAAGCTTAAAAGTAAGTTAATGTAAATTTATTATGTATTGTTGACCAGTTTTGCCCAGAAATGTGGCTTCCTTAGGACACTCAAGTAAGAAAATTTTCTCTTAAAGTACCGAAAAGGATTGCCTAATTTTGAATACTGAAATAAATTCCTATTTACTTACTCCAAGCATGTTGCGATTGTCATCATACTTAACCGGTCCCTGTTTTCCAACCGCTCTGCATACCAGGTAGGTATCCAAGCAAGGAGTCACTTGAATATCCTGAACCAGTATGAAAACAATGGCTTTGGCTCCATTTCTTTGGTTATATGCTTAGTTGTCTATTACGGAACCCCTGCATCTACTATGGATCCGCAGAAGGAACAACCGAGTTGAATTGGACCATTTCTTACAAACGAACATGACCGAGAAAGACACTAACAGTTTATCATTCAGATTCCCAACTAGTAACGACAAGGAGAACTATAGCCAAGGACTAACAAGGTAACACAAAGCCAGACATTCCCCATGCCCTCCTATTTAAAATAAATACACATAACCATATATATGTATAATGTTAATATTAGAAAAAGTTTATTTTTTTATTTGTTATTTTTACTTTACCCATACAAAGTATTTAAATGGAGAACGTCTACTAGAGTACTAGCTTGATGCTTGTACAAAGGTTTGATTACTGGGTAATAACCTTGAATAATCTAAGAGGCCTACCTGTTTCCATGGTAACAGAAAAATTATTTAAAAGGAGAACTTCTCCATAGCAAAAGATACTTACTAGCTTAGTATGTGTTAAAAGTTTTGAGCACTAGTTCGGCAAGACTGTGACCCCCTTTATCAACGTCACAATATTTGTTTTCCCAAATTTTGAGTAACAAAAATGTCCTGAACCAGTATGAAAGCAACCACATTGACTCCAATTCTTGGGTTGTAAAATTAAAACATGATTTTAATTTCCTAATAGTGAATTTACATCATTTCTGGACAGCAAAAGTCTTGCTTCTTCAGCCTATAGTGTTTACATGTCGCAGTTTATTCAATATTCAAGGGCTTGTTCTCAATATGATGATTTTGGTCCAAATTAAATATGTTGACAACTGTCACATAAATTCACAACACAGGGTTTATCAAGAGATGCTGGATACGTTGTTCATAATGGATTGACAAAGATTTTTCTAGTGGATTGCTGATGAAGCAGAAGACGTTTACCCTTCTGGAACACCTGGTCTTATTTTACATATAAAGTGTAGTACTTTTGCAGGTGTCTCCATGCAAATCATGATGCTCATATCTTTTCTAGTTTCATTAACTTTGAGGTTGAGTTAAGATTCTGTCAACATATTGTTACTTCCTTTGGTGTTTTTGATCAGGGAAATACAACAGATAGAAGTCTGTCTACATCTCTTTGTTACCATTTTGTCATTTTTCTGTAAAAGTGCATAATACTTTTTTTTATTTTTTTTTTAAAGTCAGTGGTGGAAAACTGTGCTCAGTAAAACACAACATCTGTTGAAAACTTAATGAGAAAACATGCAGAAAAAATTTAACTTTCCCAAATTTGTAAACTGCAAATGCACTTCAGGAAAACACATTTTTCATGACATGGTGATTAAGCCTACCCAGCTTGTTGACAACTGAGACAGGAAATTTCTGTATTTATTCTGTATTTATATATTTATATGATGAATAAACAAGAGGCAGTAACTCTGACGGCCTCCTGGAATGTGCAAGAGCATGTTTTTGGGAGGCTGTGATATGTAGGATTCAGTCTCCATGTATCTTGAGATCTTCACACAACTTCATGTCAAGGTGATTGAAAATGGTCAGTTGAATAGTATGGAAAAAACATCTCTTGGCAACCAGAGGTTTAAGACAGCCATCTCCTGTCAAAATTTTTGACAGGCATATGAAAAAACATCACTAGAACCCAGGGAAAGAACTTTGTTCTGTTCCATTGAAAAATTCCTTAATCTTTTTATGAGAAGCTGCAGTGATAAGCTTAAAAAACACAACATGGACATAATATTGTAATACCATTATTTTTTGTAGGGAAATTTATTTTTGCTGAAATGGTGGGTACTCTGAATTTATATTTCCACAAAATAATCAACTGATGAAAGTTAACATGGATTACAGTACTAGCAGATTTCAGGAAAACCACGCCACATAAATTCAAATCATTCTTAAAAATCAATAATAAAAAGCTTGTCAAGTCAGTAGTATAAATCTGATAAAATCCAGAACATAGCAGGCACATGTACAACAAAAATCATTAAAAACATATACAAAATGTGTATATTGATATGTAATTTGATGCTTTTTGATATTTGCATTTTGTTATGGGTGAGTGTGCATGTGTTTCGTCTGGTAAATGTATTGTGATGAAAAATATTCAATCAATAATCTAGCAAAAAAAAATACAAATTTATTTCACTTCAAAAATCCCTAAGTAGTTGTCATGTCATCAATCACTAAATGTGAAATGCACAACAAGGATCCATGAAAATGTCTTTCTTTAGAAATGTAAGTTACTGGAAACACCGTAAAAATCTACCAGTTGGCAAAATTTGAAATTTTAACCTTGATTTCATCTTATCCCGTTTTTGTTCTCAAGAAGTTGTTGTTTAGATGGAGATGCACAATGTTAGAGGAATACTTGTTTTAACAAATGTCAGTCATATTTGTCCAAGACATGTACTCTATATAGATATTTCTGGGAATGAGGTAGCTTTGACCTTGCATGTGTGTTTCAGCATCTTTCAAAGACATACCATATTTATCTGGCAATAAGCCCATGCCTGGTAACAGACCGACCTATATATATCACTGTTCAGTATGATAATGAAATAATGCTATTTCACGGTTTTGTAATCAGTCTATCCCCTGACTCTGAATATGAATAAATTATTTCCCCTACCCTATATCTAAAGTACTGCGGGACATATATCTAGTATATGTTTATAATGTCTTTAATAGATAACATGGAACAGATTGATGGTTCACCAAACAAATACCAGCTTTAACTAACAGACAAAAAAGGCACAAAGCAGTTGTTTTTAATCAAAGTGTTTATATTTACTAGGAAATGCTATCTACATGGTTCAATTGAAACAGGGTCAAATGTCATACATAAAGCCCTCCAACAAAAACACAATTTTTACCCATTTTTTTTATAATCCATGTTCTTTTCGTTTTTCTTTGCCTTTTAATATAGCCTGTTTGAAAAGGCTACAATACAGTTCAATGGATGTTAATGTATCATCATTTCCTGGAACAGGGTAAGTGATGATCCTTGGATCCGAGTTGGTATCCACTATTCCTATCGTAGGAATCATCATCTTCGCACTTTCAACGATGGCAGTATGTTGTTCAAATACAGTGTTTGATGTACTGAGGAAAATACAAGTGTCAGGCAGACGTGTGACAGAGCCAAACTGCTGTATAGCATTGGTAAAGGTTCCGCCCCGCCAGTATCTACAGTGACTGTACTCGCCTGCTTCCTCTGCTGTCTTCTCCACCAAGGGCATACTCAATGCCTGTCTTGTAAGGAATAAAATGACACCTCCTCTATATGCTATGTGTGCTAGAAAATTTAATGCTATTTCCATGTTATCGACTGTCTGTTTAAGATCCAAAATATCAACTCCCATCCTGCTACCATATATGTAGGGCACCATGTATTCATTACGAACTCCTGATTTATGACCATAATGAACACCTGCTTCAAAAAGTTCCTCCACTTTTATCAATTTTTTCACATCAAAGTAGTCATCATGCTTTAATGGATTGTCAATAATTTTGTCTGAAAAAAAAATAGTAAATTTGAAACAAGAAATCAAAAAAAAAAACAAAAAAACACCAGTACTTAATACATCAAATAAAATCAATTGGAACCATACAAAGATTTTTTTTATCTTTTGGACAGAAACATGCCTCAGTAAGTTTTCATAACAAGTACGGTATATTGCATTGAATGCAAATAAGTTTGAGATGTGTTTCATCTTTGCTACAGCCAAGGTCATTTGTAGATGACGGAATCATTTATGGACACTTTTAGAGTGCCATCACACTGTCCTAACTGCTCATTCAAAGCTGAATACAAAGCAGAGAGCAGTAAGTACATGCCTAAATCAGGGGACAGAACTCCTACTCTTCTTTGATTTAGAAAGTGGATGCTCATTATCAACACAAAAGACACAAAGCAAGGTATAGCCTTGTTATGCTTTAAGGTTCAATCAGAGAAAACAAAAGATCCCTGAGGATTCAGGGAGTACTTCTCCAGAAATGACAATAACAAGAATTATTAATGAACAGAGGGACAGATGATGGACTGTGACAAAGGAAATTTTGAACAGCCCACCATCTGATGATTCATGTAAAGGAAACAGTGATTACATTCTGTACATGCATGCCCTATCTCTATATTCAAGGCAGGAATGAATTTGAGATTCTCTTGATGATGTCAACATTTATTCATGCTGTCTGTAATGTCATGACATGTTTTCTTCAATATTCATTCAGCAATAAACCTATGTCCATGCATCTCATAATCCTTTAGTAAGTGTATCAACTCATTCAGAATTAGTATGTTAGCTCTGTTCTCTTGACTTACACAGCACAAATAAGGTACATATCAATATACTATTTTTGCAACTTCATGGATATATATAGATGTACCACAATTATATAGCCCAAGTTTTTTCGGACATACACCAAACATCTCTTTACAGGGCTCAACAGCAGATTCTTCACTATTCCAACAGACATGTACAGCATGCAGGAATCTCTGTTACAATGTCTAACTTCTGGTATTGAGGCAAGAGAAAACTCAGGTTGAGAGAAAACTCAGGTTAATTACTCAACTATTAAGTGATATTCATCACATGATTAAAAAATTACTGTTGTGATTACAAACATTGTACCAAATATCTGCCACTATGATAATATACATTCTTTCAACATGTAGGATTTTTCATTCACATATAATACATTGTATCAGGTAATTCTCAACCTATCAAATTTCTTAGAGGTTGACCAGAAACAAAATTTTAAAATTCAGAGCATTTTAAAAATACACTGTAAATCAATTAATAACATAAATTACATATAGACACAAGTAGATACACACTTCCTCATGGTTTATTTGGAGAAAGGAAACACAAACCAGCCATTCTTCCATTAACATTATCACTATTAGTGACAACAACAGCTTAAAAATTTCAGCGTGACACCCTTAAACCCCATCCCTGTAACCTTGTCAAGATCATTTTGTTACCTTGGTTATCAGCTTCTTGTGTCAGTGGAATCTGTTGCTTTACTTGGTTGGCACAGAACAGTCTGCGACTGCCCTGGCAAGTAATTGGAGAGTCCCATGAAACTTTGTTTGACCTCCTCCTCACGAGAGACTGTACTGGACAACTTGCAGCTTTGGGGTCTAGTAGACAAAATCAAAAGTCATGACACTTACCCTGCTAAATATGTACATATATAATAATCTTCTGGGTAATGTTCAGTACTTGAAATCTTAAAGGCCCCTCCAGCAGAAAAGTAACCTATTAATAACTAGGTACAATCACATAACCATTAATTTGCACAAACATAATGTACATAAATATTCTATTTGTTTTCTCATGTAAATCAAAGAATTGGGAGCTCTATTATAAATGTTAATTGTTAATGTACAATGAAAATAGGAGGAATTTTATCCGATACATATTCATGAATCTTAGAACCATATTATGTAAAGCCAGTGCCAGACGCTAAATGCTCTATGTGAATTGCTTTATACCAAATATTGAATGCAAAATGCTTCATGTAAACTGCTTTAATTTTGATTTCAAGATGACCTCAAGTCATAAGAAAACATCTGTCTCTTTGCACGTAATAAATGTTAAGATAACTTATGTTGCCATACTGACAATATATAAATGTTAGATAACTTATGTTGCCATACTGACAATATATAATTGTGAAGAGTTGTTTCCATTTATTATGTTTGGGAAATTCTACATAATTGAATACTTAATGCTTTATTTTGAATCCGTACTGTGATATGCTTCATGCAAAATGTTTACAATGTAAAGAACTTTTTTATGAAGCAGGCCAAATAATTTGAAATGCTGAATGCTCTACAGGCAACCATGGATGATGGGCACTAGTCCTGCAGATGAGGGAAAGTTACAGCTTTGATTAATCAATTAGTTACTCAAATGCAGGGTAATTTTGAAATGGAAACACATGTTACAGGAGCCAAAAAATGCATGACCAGACCGGGTTCAAAACCAAGACCTTCCAAACTCTAGACAGATGCTCTGCCTACTGAGCTAACTGGTTGCTGACAATTGATCCCGTCCAGTTCAATTACACACATTGAGTTCCAACTTCATTGTTTATCAACTATGTTTTAGAGAACACATGTAAATTCATGCTCATCTATGACATTTACACTAAATGCTCCCATTGGCATTATACACTGCAGTCAATGGAGAACAGAGTATGTAAATAAATTGTACACTATTGGGTAACAGAAATTAATATTTCTAATGCTACAGGTTTGGCATAGCTCATCTATTATTTGTAGCTCTACGATCCCTGATAAAATTACTTCATAATCAATACATTTCAAAGTAAGTATTTCGCATAAGGGGTTCGCATTAAACAATTTGTATGAAGTATTTCGCATTCAGCATTTCGCACGAAACAATTTGCATGTTGTAACGGCTTCCATATTTTATAAACAAGTGGTCAAAGTTGGTTGGTTGATAGGTTTTCCGTCTCCACGCTCCTCCCGTTGTCGTTATCGTCTCACCAACGAACGTAAGTGGTCAGTGTGTGGTCAAAACGTTTGGACAGTAAATTATATTACTACAGGATTCACTTATTAGGACAGAAACAAGTTTGAGACCGTGAGGATCAGTAACTGTTGCATGAAAAAAAGTAAGATCATAAAAATAAGATTATAATGTGTATATCCAAAACGTACCTGATATCTTATTGATCAGCCTATTTCTAGCTAATGTCACGACTTTGCCTCTGAGCGCAGCCATGTTGTTTGCAAACCGGATATACAATTTTCAAGTGGCGCGTTCGTACAAGTACCGTGGTAGTGCATCATGTCGCTTTCGTTAATATGGTTGAGCCGTTCCAGGTGGGACAGAAATATTCGGCATTCCTCTTAAATAACAATATTTAATAAAATTACAATGATGTAACAACTAAAACGTTGCATATTTTATTGTGAATCCATTTTCGTCAAAAATGTAATGAGTAACTAAGCATAAGCGTGGAAATTATTTTTACTATTATTTTCGCTATTTTCGTTGGAATGTCATTCTAGGCCCTTATTGTCTGTCAAGCTTATCGCTATACAAATTGATAAAAAAGGCCGATTTAACATCGGAATATTTCCGACCATTTCACCCTAGCTTGCTTCAGACCAAATTTGGACAGAGAGCATCATCTCAACAGAAGAAGGATTTTAAAACCTTTCTCTATTTCCGCAATTTGGCCCTGGACAGCCCCCTCAGACCCCGGGAGCTGGACCCTCCATTTATACTGAATTGTTTCTCCTTCACCCTAGGATACTTCAGACTAATGTCAAATAAGGACATTGTTCAAAGATACCTTCATAACAGAAGATTTGAAAATACAGGGTCCGCGATCCACCGTTTACTTCCCTTCACAAAAATATATTTCAGACCAATACAACTTTGGAGAAAGCCCAGTCATTTCCGCGGATATAGGACGTTTAGTTTGCCGAGTTTCTCCCTTTGTGCTAGGCCCCTAGAGGTCGAGACCTGCCATTCAAACCAACCAATCTAATGGAAACATACGACCGCCATACTCATGATTTCTATAACTCTGTATTTCTATGTTTTGTTTACATTTTTCAATTTTCATGTTTCAAATTGTCTATTTTCCGATGTTTATATCAGTATTCGCATATTGCAAATGTTACAAATCTATTTTTGTACACATAAGTTTATATATTTCTATGCTAGTATTCAAGTATTTTTCATTTTTTCCGTTTAGAATATTGTATCTTCGAACTTATTTCTTTTCGTTTTTAAATCACTGTGTTGTGTTCCAACTGAATGAAGTCCCAACTATGAAGATACTTGTTGTAAAAACAGTAGTTAACCTGTATTTTGACACTAAAAAGCTACGTTCTCAACTGAACATGACTGACAGTGAGGTACCACAAGTGGTACTACACGGTGTTCCTTACCCCCATATCAATCAACTTCAGGTAAGCTCTGTTGCACAATACACACAACATTAACGAGTTAATTAAAGTGATCGTATAGTGTTTATTATCTTACAAGTCATGTCGCTGTACATAGTCCATACATCATGTACGCCTCACTCTCAGGCCACGCTCCCCGAGAGCGTCCGGTCAGCTCTCCCACTCTCGAATTGTACCCTCTGAGAGCCCTATCTCAAAAGCTTCCAGACCCTAGTCTGTCTACCTAATATCCCCCAAAACATAGCGAGAACAGAGAGAAGAACATGTGTCTAATTGTTGATGTTATTGACCATCGGTATCTAATTGATGCAATTATTGACCATCAATCTCCATGAATGACAATAAACACTCCGCTCAAACTCGCGGACTCGAGAATATAATTAATAAATTCAAATTTCATCTTATTAACCTGCCAGTGACCAATACTATAAGAGAGATAAATAGACTACGCCACTGTTAAACTATCAAACCTCTCAACCCAATATTGAGATTGATGCATGTGAACGTCCATTTGGAATTTAGAGAATCTATATTTGATATAATTATCCTTCTCTCTGCTTAACTGTAACAGTACATTGAACTTCTAACTTATCTAAAACATGTTCCAATATATGAAGAAAATATAATCAATATAATCCCTCCACCACAAAGATATATAATTAACTAACACTGATTACCACCAATTAATTATCTTAAAATAATTAATTATCTTAATTTTACGGCTATTTTGTCACAGCTCTTTCGTTGTCTACGTTATTATAGAACTAGTTTTTTGACACACAAGGATAGTACCTTGTCCCGTAATTCGCTCATTGTATAGTATACGTATGATAGTGCTCGCCTTGTATGGTGGGATATCATTCCTCCTTTGCGTTCTGTATTCTTCGCTTCAAAACGACAGTGGCTGATGAACCCAACAAACAACAAAGAACTTGGTTATGTTAAAATATCTTTCACCAAATCATTATATTGACATGTGATATGTGAAGACAGAAAAATTGTGCGAATATGTCTGACATCATCAATTAAATCGAACACAATGCATCTAACATTTTACTTCCGACAGGCTTTACGTTGAAGCTACCATCGTTGTTCACTTTTCCGAGAAAGGCATATCTGAATTCCCCGGACTCTTTTCGGACTTTCTCTTCAGGCACATCGGTCGTTTGTTTAATGACACATCACGTATCAGATTGATAAACAAACTGTATTCTTCCGTGTGGTTATACACGTTAGCAGAAAGACGGACATAAAGGTTGTCAAGGACACAGAATATTTGTACTTGTATATCGTGTTCATAAAATAGATCGTCCATCAGACGGTAAGCTTCGGCCTGTAACATAACATAAACATCAAAACAATACGCTGTCTAATACATGGTTCACTTCGGCATTTCACATAACATGAACACAAAAAAGCTGTCCAACACACGGTTCACTTCGGCATGTATCATAACATAAACATCAAAACAATAAGCTGTCCAACACACGGTTCACCTCGGCCTGTAACATAACACAAACATCAAAACAATAAGCTGTCCAACACACGGTTCACTTCGGCCTGTGACATAAACATCAAAACAAGAAGCTGTCCAACACACAGTTCACTTCGGCCTGTGACATAACATAAACATCCAAACAATAAGCTATCCAACACACGGGACACTTCGGCCTGTGACATAAACATCAAAACAATAAGCTGTCCAACACACGGTTCAATTCGGCCTTTAACATAACATAAACATCAAAACAATAAGCTATCTAACACACGGTTCACTCTGGCCTGTATCATAACATAAACATCAAAACAATAAGCTGTCCAACACACGGTTCACTTCGGCCTGTAACATAACATAAACATCAAAACAATAAGCTGTCCAACACACGGTTCACTTCGGCCTGTAACATAACATAAACATCAAAACAATAAGCTGTCCAACACACGGTTCACTTTGGCCTGTGACATAACATAAACATCAAAACAATAAGCTGTCCAACACACTGTTCACTTCGGCCTGTAACATAACATAAACATCAAAACAATAAGCTGTCCAACACACGGTTCACTTCGGCCTGTGACATAACATAAACATCCAAACTATAAGCTATCCAACACACGGTTCACTTCGGCCTGTAACATAACATAAACATCAAAACAATAAGCTGTCCAACACACGGTTCACTTCGGCCTGTGACATAAACATCAAAACAATAAGCTGTCCAACACACGGTTCACTTCGGCCTGTAACATAACATAAACATCAAAACAATAAGTTGTCCAACACACGGTTCACTTCGGCCTGTAACATAACATAAACATCAAAACAATAAGCTGTCCAACACACGGTTCACTTCGGCCTGTGACATAAACATCAAAACAAGAAGCTGTCCAACACACAGTTCACTTCGGCCTGTGACATAACATAAACATCCAAACAATAAGCTATCCAACACACGGGACACTTCGGCCTGTGACATAAACATCAAAACAATAAGCTGTCCAACACACGGTTCAATTCGGCCTTTAACATAACATAAACATCAAAACAATAAGCTATCTAACACACGGTTCACTCTGGCCTGTATCATAACATAAACATCAAAACAATACGCTGTCTAATACATGGTTTACTTCGGCCTGTAACATAACATAAATATCAAAACAATACGCTCTCTAATACATTGTTCACTTCGGCATTTAACATAACATGAACACAAAAAAGCTGTCCAACACACGGTTCACTTCGGCATGTATCATAACATAAACATCAAAACAATAAGCTGTCCAACACACGGTTCACCTCGGCCTGTAACATAACATAAACATCAAAACAATAAGTTGTCCAACACACGGTTCACTTCGGCCTGTAACATAACATAAACATCAAAACAATAAGCTGTCCAACACACGGTTCACTTCGGCCTGTGACATAAACATCAAAACAATAAGCTGTCGAACACACGGTTCACTTCGGCCTGTAACATAACATAAACATCAAAACAATAAGCTGTCTGACACACGGTTCACTTCGGCCTGTAACATAACATAAACATCAAAACAATAAGCTGTCCAACATACGGTTCACTTCGGCCTGTAACATAACATAAACATCAAAACAATAAGCTGTCCAACATACGGTTCCCTTCGGCCTGTAACATAACATAAACATCAAAACAATAAGCTGTCCAACACACGGTTCACTTCGGCCTGTAACATAACATAAACATCAAAACAATAAGCTGTCCAACACACGGTTCACTTCGGCCTGTGACATAAACATCAAAACATTAAGCTGTCCAACACACGGTTCACTTCGTCCTGTAACATAACATAAACATCAAAAGAATAAGCTGTCTGACACACGGTTCACTGCGGCCTGTGACATAAACATCAAAACAATAAGCTGTCCAACACACGGTTCACTTCGGTCTGTGACATAAACATCAAAACAATAAGCTGTCCAACACGCGGTTCACTTCGGCCTGTGACATAAACATCAAAACAATAAGCTATCCAACACACGGTTCACTTCGGCCTGTTACATAACATAAACATCAAAACAATAAGCTATCTGACACACGGTTTACCTAGGCCAGTGTCATAACATAAACATCAAAACAATAAGCTGTCCAACACACGGTTCACTTCGGCCTGTAACATAACATAAACATCAAAACAATAAACTGTCCAACACACGGTTCACTTCGGCCTGTGACATAAACATCAAAACAAGAAGCTGTCCAACACACGGTTCACTTCGGCCTGTGACATAAACATCAAAACAAGAAGCTGTCCAACAAACGGTTCACTTCGGCCTGTGACATAACGTAAACATCCAAACTATAAGCTATCCAACACACGGTTCACTTCGGCCTGTAACATAACATAAACATCAAAACAATAAGCTGTCCAACACACGGTTCACTTCGGCCTGTGACATAAACATCAAAACAAGAAGCTGTCCAACAAACGGTTCACTTCGGCCTGTGACATAACGTAAACATCCAAACTATAAGCTATCCAACACACGGTTCACTTCGGCCTGTAACATAACATAAACATCAAAACAATAAGCTGTCCAACACACGGTTCACTTCGGCCTGTGACATAAACATCAAAACAAGAAGCTGTCCAACAAACGGTTCACTTCGGCCTGTGACATAACGTAAACATCCAAACTATAAGCTATCCAACACACGGTTCACTTCGGCCTGTAACATAACATAAACATCAAAACAATAAGCTGTCCAACACACGGTTCACTTCGGTCTGTGACATAAACATCAAAACAATAAGCTGTCCAACGCACGGTTCACTTCGGCCTGTAACATAACATAAACATCAAAACAATAAGCTGTCCAACACACGGTTCACTTCGGCCTGTAACATAACACAAACATCAAAACAATCAGCTGTCCAACACACGGTTCACTTCGGCCTGTAACATAACATGAACATAAAAAGCTATCCAACACACGGTTCACCTCGGCCTGTAACATAACATGAACATCAAAACAATAAGCTGTCCAACACACGGTTCACTTCGGCCTGTGACACAACATAAACATCAAAACAATAAGCTGTCTATTAGGCCTTCAAAACAACATAAAATACATCAGTTCTAAACTCAACAATAAGTCTTACATCAAACCTTCAATCTCAACAAGTCGTGCAACAGGACGAACATATGACACAGTACTAACTACATATGAAGAAAGCACAGCTGTAGTAACCAACACATACGTACCGTCGTTACGTCGTATAGGTCCATATGCGGCAATCTGATCATTTTCATACACGGTGCTTCCATGTCCCGAGGGATAGGTAATTTGCCAGTACCCCATTCCGTCACCATCCTGTCAGTTACGAGGTCCAATAGAGAGGAGTTGTACCCAGTTATGGCAGTCTGGCAAAAGCAAAGGAAATTTCGATTATATGCTAAATATATAGTGTAACAGTAGAAATTTTGTCAAGATGGAATGGAATATTTTTTTTCAATCCTACCATTCCTCCGAGGTCCTCGTAGAATTTAAGAGCGTCTGTCACAGTTACATAAGCACAATCGTCACGTGTTCCCTGCATGAAGAATTCCATGGTAAACTCTTTCAGATAATACCACGAGGTGACTAATGGCCGAATCCAGGCGTGGTGTTCTCTCCTCACATACAAGAGAGCGCATCCTCTTGGTGTATACGCCCACTTATGTAGATTACCTGAAAATTTAATAATATTGACACATACATCATAGCTGCAATTAGTCCGAAGGATTCCGACTATCTATCCGCGAATTTATTTTCGTCTTGGTCGCAATCGATATTCAGAATTCAGAATACAAAAAAAACATTGGCTCGGGCCGGAGTTGGAATCCAGGCAGTTTTTTAAATTTAGTTTATAACAGCATGATAGTTACAAATCATATATCAATTGAAATGTAAAACCTTTTTCAGCGAACTTGCATATGTGTTATGGCAAGCAATTTAATGACGAAAGCTGAGAATATCTCTAGATAGATTTGTTCTTGTCAACCTACCAAGAGTAAGCTCTCGCGAGATTGGCGGAAATATTAGGTTTACAAAAATAAGTCTAGAGAAAATCCGAACAGATTTTTCCCAATATGGCGGTCATTGTGGTGATAAACTGAACATATTACTATTTAAAGGGAAAAAATGGGCATGACTGGTTTTATATAAGCCTGGTTTATGGATTGATGTTCACATGGATACGTTTCCATAAAGTTATGTTTACATGTCAGAGGAGAATGTCTGCAGCGCAGTATTTGGTGGTGAAATGAACCCATAGTATCTTGTAACTTAGACACTTTATAAGGATAATCTGACTTACTGACCTGTGTAAAAGTCGGGATCCAGGTCCTTTAAATCGATAGGTACTTGCCCAGGCGCATGCGCACCATCTATCATGGACATGACATCATGTTCTCGACACAACTTGATGATTTTCTTAATAGGCATGACAACGGCGGTGGAGCTTGTAATGTGATCTATGGCGACAAAAATAATTTTTAAAGTCTCAAAACCTCAAATTCAAAATGACTGTAAATACAAGGACACTTTTCGGACACGAAATGTAATCAAATGCTAGTATTCTCGGAAGAAATTGATGTATACATGTGAAATTTCGCAAACGAACTTTGTCCCGGAAGGATAAGAAAATTGGACTTACCTATAACTGCCAGCCGCACGTGCGGATGTGATGAGAGGAACTGCCTGTACTGTTCCACTACGTCATCCTCCGAGATTATAGGGTAGTTGATGTCCATTTTGTAATACTGTGATCCTGAAATTGTCACGTCATTTAGACCATTCTAAGGTAACCATGTCCTTTGTGTTCGTACTTACATGTTGAAATTTCGTTTAATTTTATAGAGTTTCACATGGAAAATGCTTCCTTATTGGAAGTCGTTATGAATAGGTTTATAGCTCGTTGTAAAAATGTATTGTTTGAAACTAATTAAATAATGTTGATAATTTAATTATGACATCCACTTTTTCTTTAAAGAAAGATTTATTTTCCGTATTGTCAAAGAAGTATTCTGAATATATGACACCGCTAACGATACCACTATTGGCTGCTTTCGCGTGTTCGCACGTAAACTGAATTGCCGGATATGTGTTGTCTGTCGCTAGGATAGCATCATTCTCTTTAAAGTTTATCGACTTCAGTACAGTATTGACCCCTGAAAAACATATATACGTATGTCATAAATATTTAGGAACGTGTGATAATACAAAGCCCATTGTGAAGAAAATTATGACCTTTTAATTCTAGCAATTACACATCAGTAAATATTTTACAATAACCTTTGAGCTGATGTTATAGAGAATCAACACAAAAACAATGATCACAACGATTGTATTGTGACCTTTGACCTGTTTTGGATGATGAGTAATTACTCTCACCTGTAGTTGCGTTCTGTACAAGGACAACATCTTCTGAATCGGCGTTCACAAACGCGGCAATAGCGTCCCTCCCTTCCTTCCATTTACCGAGGTTGTTCCGACGGAACCAGTCGTCTGGGTGATCATCCATCTTGTCAATGTAGCTAAACATCCACATCAAATTACAAATTAATCGCTTAAAACCACATTTACGTTTGACTGAAATAATTCCTAGAATTCAAGAGGAGACAAATTCAAATATACTTCTATCTCATAATATATGTGACAGAGTAAAATAGGGTCGGTAGGTTGGGATTTCTTTTTAAACAATGTTTGCTTGCTCTTAAAACTGACCTCCCAAGTAAGGCATATTGATTACGAAAAGGTTTATACCCATGTGTTTGGTATAAAGGTAGGTATAATTATCGCATATGTATATTATAAAATGTTTAATCCGAAGGGTTCCGACTATCTATCCGCGATTATTTTTGTCTTGGTCGCGGGCGGTAGTCAAAATTCCTTCCTTAAGAAAAACGGGGTTCTAAGGCTCGGGCCTGGGTCGGCATTCAGGCAATATTTGATATAGTTTACAACAGCGTGATGTTACAGATCATACATCTATTGAAATATAAAACACTTTTCTAAATTGTACTAACTTGCATATGTGTGAAAAAATGGATTTCAATTAATTTTCCCAACAATTTTACTTTCTGACATGGTTGCCAATACACGGATTCTCTCTAGACTTGATTCTGCAAATCTACCGTTTCCGCCAATCTCGCGAAAGTTATGTTACTATGTTTCAGAAGACAATTCTAGAGAGATTTCGTATAGTGGTAGCCATTGTAGATGTTAGTTTAGTATTCCCAGAAAGGTGTCGAGAGAACGTACCACATCTATCTGTATACATAAGTTTCTAAGTGCTTGACCTCATTCTACTAGTGTTTCTGGAAATCGCAGAAAAAGTGGCAAAATCAACACGGAGAGTAAATCTGTTTTTGCCGAATGTTGAAAAAAATAGGGTCGGTAGTAAAATAAAAGAGACAGTCGGGAAACCGGAAACATGGATATTTGGTTTTTCTTTGTTAACTTAAAGAATAGTTGATTGAGATAAAAAAAATTTACCGTTTCTGAATGTCTTTCACACGTTTCGGTACCGTTCCGAATGAGCCGTGGTTTAAAAACATTGAGCCTTTTCTCATACAGAACTCTTTTTCTCTCATCTCTTGACCAAACGGAGGAAGTGTCATCTCCTCAGATCCCATGGCTGGACAAGATTGAACATAAAACAAAAAACAAGTTAAAATATGTACAATAATATCATCGAGTTAATGCCACCATTTTTGGTGGAGGTGATTGGGGGTGGAGGGGGGGAGGGCTATTGTTGACTCCAGAGGTGAGGGAGCAAATTTAAAAGATAAGTTTTAATAAATACACAAATATTTTAAAACATTGGATGGATGCACAGACCACAGAAAGACACGCACGTTTTACAACAATAGTCGTTTAGTTCATAATATTACAGAATTGTTTTCAAAAACTTAAACAAAGTCACGTAAAATAAGTGATGAGCCGTACATGTATATTAAAAAAAACGATTTTCTCTTCCTTAAGCACGCAGTGTTACATAAATATCTAGTTGTTATATTACTTCCGGATGTTTATCATATAAACAGACATAACATTAAAACACGCATGGACGCTGTAATCATAAGGATTAAGAATAGAAATAGACGTTTGTAAGCCAGCGAAGCTCAAATATGACATAGGTGTAGGGACATACATTTGACATTTGAAATGCTGCAGTAGGTTAGGTAATAGAAAATACTCCGGACATTCTGAAAAGACGCTTGTTTATTATAGACACGTAAAGATTGTCTCTTAAACCCGCCATGTTAACGATTTTGTATACAATAGATCAATCTCCCCTTACACCGTCTCATTAACGATTACGTCTACAGCAGATCAATCCCCCCCTTACACCGTCTCATTAACGATTACGTCTACAGCAGATCAATCTCCCCTTACACCGTCACATTAACGATTACGTCTACAGCAGATCAATCTCCCCTTACACCGTCTCATTAACGATTACGTCTACAAGAGATAAATCTCCCATTACACCGTCACATTAACGATTACGTCTACAGCAGATCAATCTCCCCTTACACCGTCTCATTAACGATTACGTCCACAGCAGATCAATCTCCCCTTACACCGTCACATTAACGATTACGTCCTCAGCAGATCAATCTCCCCTTACACCGTCACATTAACGATTACGTCTACAGCAGATAAATCTCCCCTTACACCGTCACATTAACGATTACGTCTACAGCTGTGCTCGTATCATTATAACCAGGGACGTATAATATCCTGTTATAAACCATAATCAGATGGTAACATTATGACAATCGTCTCACCGACAGGTAATGATAAAAACACGCATGTGTACACTTCAAATAAATATTTTAATTTTCAACACTCAAACTTTAATTTGAAACAATTTGCGTTACAAAAACGTCATCACTTGGCGTTGCCTGCTTGGATTCAAATTGTTCTACTCCAGCGATAAAACAAGGAGAAAAGCATAGTGATGACGTAAAATTGTTTTAAATCGCAGGAATCCAGGTGTCGCTATCGTGATGCTCCACCTGTCGTTGATACCATTGAAGGTCGCTATATTGATTCTGGCTGTCTCTGTTGGAGTCCAGCTTTATTTCTCCGTCTCGTGTGAAGTCTGACGCCTTCAGTTCAATGTTAGGTGGGACCGCGTCTACTGCCAGGGAATCTATGTGTTTGAGCCAGGTATTTAGTCTGTTGAGAGGTGATCTGGCGATAGCGCTGGTCTGTAGAGTAGACAGATCACTGGAGTAATTCATCGGGTACTGCACTTCTGAAAAAGGAGTTAAGAACAAAAATTATACATGACTTTGAAAAGAAAATAGTAAGCAAACATGCGTGTAAATCTAACTTGAAATTAGTAAAAGTTGGACAATTTGAAAAATGGGACTTTATGCTTCGAGAATCACTGACGAGTCCTAGAAAGACGAAACCTCTGTGTGATACAGTTTAATTAATAATTTTGCTCTACTGTAATGATTTAACAATTGTAAAATGTGCTAATACTTGTGTGTCTTCCGTACAGTTTCACTTTTGTGACAAATCACCAGAATAATCTTCAGAAGAACATAATAAAACGTAGACAGAATATGTTAAAAACTGTAGTAAATAGACATCGATTTTGGCTTGTATTTTATTGGATCGCATCTCGTTTTTCTAGGAAACCTACCATTTATTGTATTCTGCACATCGTCTCCAGAACCCGAGAGAGAACCGGAAGTTGTTTCATTGTCACTAAGCCCAGAATCCTGATTTCTGCCACCACATCCTCTGCGGATATTTCTTATTCTTCGACTCCTGGTTTTGCTTCGTTTATTACGGAACCACGAGTGTATCAGCCTGGTTTCAATGCCTGTAAGAGTACTCAGTTTCTGCCGGATGTGACGTGGAGGTCGTGGGTTACTCCTATACGCATGTTCTAATATATCCCTCTGATTATGATTCAGGTTTAACGCGAGTCGTTTACTTGTGTGGCCGTCACCAGTGGAGGTTATGTTTCGGTCCTCTGACGCTATAAATAAACAGAAACATAACCGTAATAATATTTAATAGTAATAAATAGTAACTTTGGTTAGGACCTATACATAAAATGGAGAGTTTCGTACTTAATTCAACTAGATGGAAAAAATATACGTACAAGAAAAAAATGTGTAAAAACAAGACCGCTATCTTCCTCGTTCTTGTGTGTTAAGATGTCAGTAACTTTTGCATCAACGTTTGCATTTTTTACCTTGAGTTGTGATTTTTTGGAGGTCCTGGTCGCATAAAAGCTTATCGTCTTCCCGAATGTAGAATTTATCACCGGTCTGTAATCCAACGCGACACACTGCGCACGCAAAACAGGTCTCGTGATAGATGTTGTTGCCTGCCATTCGAACGGACTCCTCTGGAGCTACCATACCAGAGCATCCAGAACACATTCCGCCAAACCTCCTGTAGATGAAAATTACACAACGGTGATTTAAAACTCAAAAATTGACATATCTTTCATATATGTTTTACGTTATTTCAAGGAATTTAAATGGGTTAACCCGTCAGTACAACTAAGTAAGACACACTATAGCTCATTAGTAAACTGATGTCAGATTTAATGAAAACTACGGGAAAAAGCTGTGACACTAATCTACTGGGGTCAACTGTGTTGGTCACACTTGTTATGACCTAGAGAGCTCACCTGTAAAAGTCAGTTTGACAATAGATGTCGGTCCCGTCAGAAAAACAAACATTCGACACTTCCACGCCACACGCCGTACATCGAACGCATGCGCTGTGCATTACTTCATCTTGCACGCGAACCACTAGTCTGTCGAAGATTGCGTTTCCACATCTACAGCAAGTTGGGGCGCTTACTGTGGAAGGAAATAAAACATTATTTCGATTTATTGTAAACAACATAAAGTCTATTTTTTGTCATCAATCTACTCTATACGATCCAGAAATAAAGACATAAAAGGGTCAAATGTAATACTACGGACAGCTTTAGGCATTAATCTTTGTGGTCATACGAAATGGCATTATATCATATAGACTAAAACATAAATAAAGAACATTGACAGGTAAACATCTGAAATAATGGTGTATACATCCTACAAGCCAAATTTAAAATATTAGTGGGAAACACACAGCTTCAGAATACAGTACATATTTAGTAATATTTTAAAATCTGTTTACCATTCAAAGTTAGCAAACTGATTTTGTATGTTATCGAAAATCCCCTTTTTGAATTTCTGCTGGTTTGGATTTTCTTAAATTTCTTTCAGAATATCGACAAGTTTGGTCCGTTTGGAGAGTCTAAGATGGGTAAAACAGCAGTGTGTTTCTGGTAATTATTGTTAGTCTTCAACATATCCTGTTTCTATTGCTAAATCAGTGACATATCCTGAATTTTGGTAAAGGTGGGGGCCAAAAACATCTTTCCGTCTTTTCAATAAAATGAATAAGCAATGAAAACATTACATCGTTCGCATTCATTTCTCACCTCCATTCCAGTTGTTTCCGACCATGGAAAGTTGCTCCTGAGTTTGGGGGACAGCCAGGTGCTCGTGGGGTATGGCGACTGGCGTGAGATGATGCACCCTGGGGTTTGGGACTGATGTAGATGAGTGTAGCCTTTCCAGTATATCGGGTGATGTACATGTGCCCATCTTACTTATAGTATGGGTAAAAATATAAACGACAGAGAAATCACGCGTCTTCGACACTTGTTTAAATTTTTCCAAAATTCGAGTAGTCCAGGAGTAAAACTTGTCATCCGTCGTTTACGAGATGTGAGTGAGTTATGAAGATTCTCAGAGTGACCTGGCTATTTATCGTGACCTCGTAGACCAAACATTCCAGGTAGAGCCGTATAAATTAAACATATACAGGTATGTAAAGTTAATCAGTTCCTATTATACCATGATTCCGGATAGATTAACGGGGTCATTGTTCAGGTGAACGCGTGAATGTACTTTAGGGTAGATCCGCGACGCCCAGATTGCAGGTAGCATGTCTCAGAAAGGGGTCGGGATTCACCTACAGACGGGTAAATGAGAAAATACGACGGACGTCTGGGGTCAGGTTTTAACAGGTGATCAACCCCCTCGAGTGACTTGCTTGTAGCTGGGGTCAACATTACAGACTTACAGGTAATTCGGCTGACCAGACGGGTAAATATTGTCTAGGATAACGGTAGTTTTAAAAGAATCCAACCTTTGTTTACTTATATTGTTTACAAACTTTCTATAGATATTGATAATGGCGTTGCCTGTTTTTACTCGTTTACTACCGACGTAAATGAAATTCGGTCAGGCAGTCAGACGGTTCAGTGAGAGATAAGACCCAGACAGTGAGATCATACGAAGGACTGTTATATATAATATCTGTTACAATCTTGTGTACTTCTTGATCATAAGAATTCAGAAGAGTTACAGAAAAAGAGGAGGGGCGGGAGGATATCACACAAATTTGAACAATATTGAAAGAAAGAAACTTACAAGGACCCATACACACAGATACACACGGACAAACACATACCTACACATGTTCACATAATAACTTGTTATACAGTTATACATGAATCACCTTTCAATAACATATTAACACATTATTTGTGTGGTTCATTTCACAACTTTAGGCACATAACGATATAATACAGATATTCTTTCGCTCGGTTAGCAATGATTTATGTATTAACACGAAAGCGCGAAAACACGGTGTAAAAAGTCATGCACAACACTATCATAGACAATGCTTATGTATGATCCAAGTTACAACAGGCCACTGTGTGGTAGGATTCTAGTCACAATGACTATGGAGTTAATTCTAAAATCCCCCAGTTATTTTGGCGATAAATCATAGGCGATGATATCACCACAAAGACCATGAAGTCAATGATAATTATGACCCTTTTCCTCTAAATTCAACTTCTTTTAGCAAATCATTGATAAAGGTCCACCTTGTAAAATTCCACGTCTAATAATTACCTTGTCTGACTTAAGACCATTAAGCACAACATTACTGGTTAAACGATAACACATTTGTTTCTTAATATTCCATATTTTCCCTTTTCAATGCCCATATTATAAAGTTTATAAAACAGACTTTCTTGCCATACCGAGTCGAATGCTTTATTACTATGTAGAAAAGCAACAAAGACATCAGATCCATTTTCTGGGTTACAGTTAACACTTTCTTGTAAATTTAAGAATTACAAAAGCTGTTTGGTAATATACATGTTTATAGAATCGGGCTTAGACGAGTAGACAACAGTGTCTCACAGGAGTTTATATAACACCCCTGTAACTATTTAGGTCGTCATTTGGTTAACGATTACCTTTATACAACGTGGTTATCGTGCCAAGTTCCCAGGATTTCAGAATATATTCATAATTAACAATCAGATTGAAAAAAAATAAGTATTATGTGTAGCTAATGAATTGTTACAGTACTTACCATATTCAAACACAATGATCGTCTGGACCACCAGACATTCTTGTCTTAAGATTTTTACATATTTCAGAAACCTCCTTAAAAATGAATTCCTTTTCTATAAACTCTCTACAATCAAAGTTGTACCGTAACAGCGTAACTCGAAGTTCCAATAAATAAACTGAAAATTTGATTTAAATAAATGATTAATAAATAGTTTATCTAGAGTGTATCTCGACATATAGGTGTCCCTGACTGCGATTACTACAAAACGTTGGTATTACTTACGGACGTTGGCCGTAGTAATACTAATACGATACTGTACATCTAACGGGTTTGGATATTTGACAGCGATCATTCTACGTCATGAGCTGGGTAAGGGTAAGACAAGGACAATACATTTGACGGTTTTTAATATCGAACTTTTTTGTTATGACTCCTTAACATGAAAGCAATGAATATTGATTGCTTCACGTATCGGTTGGTAATCAGAAATACCTTCTTCATTTTAAATATGAACTTAATATTACTTTTTCTCCCTAACCTTAGTTTTGTTTACTTCTGTTTATTTGCATTAAAGTCAGAAGTAAAAAGTCCACTGGATTATATTATAATTTTCATCTGAAGATCTGCGACCTGTTAAATGGAAAAATGTTGTACGCCTGAAAGGTAATAAATACCGCTCCAGGGACTGACAAATTACATCTAATTATATCATAAACAATTATGATTTAGTCAATTAGGCGTAGCATTCTATCACTATTGACACCCAATATTATCTTATTTCTGGGCTGATCAACTTCAATCAAAGTGCAGTCCACTCCCTTTTGGTAACGGTTCGGTGATGGCCACCTTGCAATTTAAATGAACTTTTTATTCTGACCTCTGTATTATCATTGTGATCTTTATATCATTATTTTGACCTCTGTATTATTAATATGGTTTTTATATCATTATTTTGACCTCTGTATTATTAATGTGGTCTTTATATTATTATTCTGACCTCTGTATTATTAATGTGGTCTTTATATCATTTTTCTGACCACTGTATTATTAATATGGTTTTTATATCATTATTTTGACCTCTGTATTATTAATGTGGTCTTTATATTATTATTCTGACCTCTGTATTATTAATGTGGTCTTTATATCATTTTTCTGACCACTGTATTATTAATATGGTTTTTATATCATTATTTTGACCTCTGTATTACTAATGTGGTTTTTATATCATTATTTTGACCTCTGTATTATTAATGTGGTCTTTATATTATTATTCTGACCTCTGTATTATTAATGTGGTCTTTATATCATTTTTCTGACCACTGTATTATTAATATGGTTTTTATATCATTATTTTGACCTCTGTATTATTAATATGGTTTTTATATCATTATTTTGACCTCTGTATTATTAATGTGGTCTTTATATTATTATTCTGACCTCTGTATTTTTAATGTGGTTTTTATATCATTATTTTGACCTCTGTAGTATTTATGTGGTCTTTATATCATTATTTTGACCTCTGTATTACCATCGTGGTCTTTATACTGTTATTTTGACCTCTGTATTATCATTGTGATCTTTATATCATTTTTCTAACCTCTGTATTATCATCGTGGTCTTTATACTGTTATTTTGACCTCTGTATTATCATTGTGATCTTTATATCATTTTTCTGACCTCTGTATTATCATCGTGGTCTTTATACTGTTATTTTGACCTCTGTATTATCATTGTGATCTTTATATTGTTATTTTGACCTCTATATTATCATCGTTTTGACCTCTGTATTATCATTGTGATCTTTATATTGTAATTTTGACCTCTGTATTATCATCGTGGTCTTTATATTGTAATTTTGACCTCTGTATTATCATTGTGATCTTTATATTGTAATTTTGACCTCTGTATTATCATCGTGGTCTTTATATTGTTATTTTGACCTTTGTGTTATCATTGTGATCTTTATATTGTTATTTTGACCTTTGTGTTATCATTGTGATCTTTATATTGTTATTTTGACCTCTATATTATCATTGTGATCTTTATATTGTTATTTTGACCTCTATATTATCATTGTGATCTTTATATTGTTATTTTGACCTTTGTGTTATCATTGTGATCTTTATATTGTTATTTTGACCTTTGTGTTATCATTGTGATCTTTATATCATTATCTGACCTTTGTATTAATATTCTTGCCTTTCTTCTACTATTGTGACCTTTCTATTGTAATTCTGACCTTTCTTCTACTATTGTGACCTTTCTATTGTTATTCTGACCTTTCTTCTACTATTGTGACCTTTCTATTGTAACTCTGACTTTTCTACTTTTACTGTGACCTTTCTACTTTTACCGTGACCTTTCTACTTTTACCGTGACCTTTCTATTTTTACCGTGACCTTTCTATTGAATTACTGCTGTGATCTTTCTATTATTATTCTGATGTTTGAGCTTTTAGCGTGACCTTTCTACTTTTACCGTGACCTTTCTATTTTTACCGTGGCCTTTCTACTTTTACCGTGACCTTTCTATTTTTACCGTGACCTTTCTATAACTATTCTGACATTTGAATTACTGCTGTGATCTTTCTATTATTATTCTGACCTTTGAGCTTTTATTGTGATCTTTTAGTACCATTGTGGATTTTTTGGTATAAATTGACAATTTCATTATCTTTCTTATCTCTCAATACAATTTTGACATTTCCAGTATCATAGTAGTATTTCAAATATTATTTTTACCTTTTTAATGTTTTGGACCTTTCTGGTAGTTGTTACCTTTCCACTCTCATTGTGACCTTATTAATATTTGTGACCTTTGAACTCTCATTGTGACCTTTTTAATATGTGTGACATTTTCACTCTTGTCTTGGCATTTACGATACTATTGTGACCTCGCTAGTATGTGACCTTTCTAACATCGTAGAGACATTTCTATTGTCGTTCTGAATTTACTGGTATTGTTGCTATCTCCTGTCATGGGAATTCATATAAAATAGTGTGGCCTTCCACACAGTGTCATGGTGAACTTCTTAGTGTAACTAAATTGGCTCTGAAATGATAAGTTAAATTCGATATTGTGACCTTCCCAGTGTTACAGATAACCCCGACGGTCACTGAGATTTTCCACTCTTACATAACGTCGATGCGACTTGTAGAACCATCCTGTTTACGTATGCTGGCGGAGGTCAACTGAACATGGGGTATTTTACACTTGTATTTACATCTATCTATTATCTCTAACATATATATTATGGATATGTGTGTGTTGCCGTGCGTGTATATATAGGGTAAATATGAGTATTATACAAAAACACGCCCAGCCAGCTGACAGCACAGTGACTGGAGCCACTCCATGCCCGAGTATGCGTGATGTGGCAAATATTATGGAACATCTCCGATGCCTGCCAGTGATGCTAGATTGTTGTTCCGGATACAGACTGATTTTTAGATGAAGAAAGGCAGGACAAGCTTTGTTCCAGGTAGGTTACAAGCTACAGTGTTTAGAGTAGTTTTGTGTTGACAATCACCTTTGTACTATGTCACACGTTGTCGCTTTCACGACCACGTAAAATAACACACGATACACATGATAACCAAGACACCTGTTTACGATCAGCTGACACAGATTTACCTGTTTACGGACGGGAGTCTACTTCTTGGGATTCACAATCTAAGTACACTGCTTCGGCTGGAAATTCTCCATGGAGGTCAGCCCGTCACATATTACAATATAACAGTGATCACATCATGGTACCGACACATACCATAAGTACATTTGTCTCTTATTTAGAGCGTACAAGTACAGATCATGGTACCCTCTTTACTCTCAACAGTCCCTAATGATCTATATGACAGAGATAGCTTTCAATTTATAATTCTTAGTGAGACTATTATTCCGATACCGTTTAATTTTGCACATATTGTTTCAAACCAGCGATGGTATCTGTGTTACACCCTGTTTTCTAGAGTTGATTTTTATATCGTTACATTTCTTCATTAATTCGTTCACATCTCCTTCTATGTTATTTAATCTTGTAATGTCTTAGCCAGTATTCAAATGACTCTTGTCGTTCGTCTGTCAAATGTAAGTGTCCATGCAAAGTTTTCCTTCAAATGATGAAAATGAAGCTGTTTAGAAAGGTTTACTGACCAGATGGCAAGGACGCCGAAGTGGTATATAACCTGACTGCGATATAGGGAGTAACTACAAAAACAAGGTTTTCATGTCAAATTAAATATATATGATACATTTTATTTTGAATGTTTGCATTGATGTACATGTATGTTCAATAAGTATTTTACACTATACCAACACTGTCTATTAATCAATTTCTACTGATGTTTTCAACGTGCGACAAGTACACCAGACAGTGAATACTACACATGTTAGCAGGTCAATGGCTTTTAACTGCCTTAATGTTTTACTGCTGATATCACAACATAGGATTTCCAGTCACTTATGTCTCGAGTGTAAAACCACAACCTCCAAACGTTTAAGTGCATTTGTACGAAGTATATGCACCACATACATCTAGCAAACTACATCGGGTCACAATGAATGTTTGTCCTGTTCTAACACAGGAAAACGAACTTTGACTATTGTTACTATTGACTATTTAAAAGTACAACGGATCTTTTTAAGTCTACAGTGACCGCATGAGCGGCTTTCAAAGAAAAGCTATTTTTTCTTCACTAAAGGGAAATGCTAAAAATAACCAAAAAAAGTCCAACTTGAACCTTATCACACACTATGTCATGAAATTCTGAAGCAATATTGTTCAGTTTTTTTTGTGTGAAAAATATGCACATTTCTGCCATATCTAAATTCGCAAATTATTTACTATAAAATGCCATGAACTACGTCATGAACTACAATCTTGCACAACGACCCAGAAGTATAATTGTGATCTGAAGCCAAATGGACGAAGTATTATGAATTAGCTTCTCCAGTATAGGTCATCAAGGTCATTGGTCAAACTGTCCGTAATTTCACATGGGATTCGAGTATTTATGTAAAAACATTAACAATGTTGAGTGATATCTAGTAAATATATAGGTCACAAATGGTCATTATATTGAATTATGTCAAAGGTCAATATATAGGTCACCAAAGGTCAAATATGAAATTGCCCATATAGATTGATTAATGTTGTTTATTCTCCAATTGCATCCAAAGTTAATGCGTAAGACACCAACACATTTGCACTTGATCACGACAGTGATATTCATTTCAGTGTTATCAAGTTATCAACTGAACTGCTTGTAACGTTTTAAATGACATAAGGTTTGCATGGGTTTACGCAGCTAGATTTACTTGAGATGATTGCGACTATTCTGGACGTGAACGTGAAATATTTCTGTGGCTTTAGTCCATGTTGCTGAATACGAAGTATCGGTGATCTGTCTTTAGACACTACTTTCATTCCGTTGTGTTTTGACAGTGTGAAGTTATATGCAATGGAAATCGATGGTAATGGGAGGGATTATCCTAGAGAGGATCCGGACCAGTATTCCCCCGTAACGAAGCCGGGGGGTATAGAGGAGGAAGGCAGCACTGATCACCTAACACAGCTGCTGGAAGCCCACACGGGAAGCCGCCCGCCGTCCGAGGGGAGTCTCGGGGAGGAAGATGTGGAGGAAGAACTGGTACCAGATGGGGGATGGGGATGGTGGTGTGTGGTCGGTTGTACCTTATCACATTTTGTCACGAGTAAGTTGATACAATACTTTACATAACTGTGAAAAGACTGGTGTCCTTATGCGATAGTACACTTAATTAAACCCAACTAGAATGTGGTTTCTACCAAAGATAGAGTAATGTAATATGGTTTTAGTCTCGTAGTATTTTTAACCATACATTGGTCGTTAGTTTATGTCAGTATGTGGTTTTGTTACACCGATGTATGAGAAGTCGTTGGGGTTAGAAATGGGAGGAGGGGAGGGGATGGACAGAAGGAGAAGCATTTCACGTTGTCATTTGAAATAAAATATTTAAAGCTAAAGTATTAATTCATTTTTTCTCTAAAACTTTGTTCCGAAAATGAAATTTAATGTATTTTAGCTGGTATTTCGTAGCTCAGACAACATTACGTTTATAACCAAAACAATCCATTACGTCTATTTTTGTCTTTGCTTAGACTGTTTCTTTTATTGACATAATTCATTCAGTTCAAAATATATTAGATGAACATTACTGATGAGAAAAACAATGGAGGCAGATATAAAGTTAAGCAATTTATTAACAGAAAAAATATACCAAGTACCGCCCTGCTTAGCTAAGTGACGGCCATTATTCTGGAGTAGCTACTAAGCTTCTAAGAAAATTCATCGCTGTAAGAATCTGGCATGTTCAGTTATCAAACTACGAGCTAACCTAAGACTTTTCATCGTTCTCAAAACTCGAGTTTTACATTTGAATTAACCATCGCCTCAACAGCATGAACAGTTCCACTGTGGAACCAGTCATAAGTCTCTTGAAATCCATTCTAAAAATGGTAATCCTTTAAATGTTTTAAGTACAGAATTACAAAAAGGATAGGCAACAGTGCACGATAATTAACTTAAAACATTCCTAGCTGTTCTGATCCGTTAACAAGAGAAAGTGCCGGAATTATCGTTATTTATTCAACGGATTTTACCTCTACTGTTACGGCTATTCTGCCTTTCAGCCTTATAGTGAACGAATCCCCCATTCATGACTTTATATAGCGGTCGTTACATTTTCCAAAACGGGACAAGATCCTGAACGCATTAATTCGTATACGTTATGTTATCTCAAATTTCGCTTCATAGATTCAAACGCCGTTCACTTGTGATACTCAACATAAGTAAAAAAAAAAAAACTCCAAAAGATAATTAAGAGTAATGAGGTAAGTAGAAAGTGAAAGGTTGTGTGATAAGTGAAAGCAATGTATGTAGAAATTATTTTGTCGTGCGAGATAGGAAGAAAGTAAATTTCCGTCAGGATGGTCAATTTAGATATGAATAACCGTTTCAATATAAATTGTGGTAAACAAATGATACTTTGGGTAGAAGTTGGTTAGATCTCGAAAACATATCATCAGGTTTGGTTGTTATTGCAAACATGTACAATATTCTGAAACCATCACCGGAATGATACATTCAGGTGGTGCTCTCTCACGAGGAATGATGTCACTCTAAATAAACTTCTAGGGTAGGATGATATTCCTGCCCAGCATAAAATCACGTTGGCTGGTTGGATATTCAAATAGTGTCATACTAGTGTTTACTATCGCGTCAACGATAGTGTATGCTGTAATGTATACCATATACATTAATATTTAAAGAAAGAATGCACATGGAAATTCGTTTGTTTTAGGTGGCCTGGAGAGGTCTGGTGGCGTCATTCTCCTCGAACTCCAGGAGAAGTTCAACTCCGGTGCGGCAGCTACTGCTTGGGTGATCTCCCTTAGTTCTACACTTCGTCTCTTGTTTGGTACATAAAAGTATTAGGTGTTTAACTATCTGCTTGAAGCACTGTAAGTACTTATCCATACAACCAACGTACGATCATGTACCAACTGGTGTGAAATAGTATTCTTAATCACCTTAAATAAGTAACTGACTAAATACCAATAGTTAATGTATACGCAATACAATCTACATAAGAGTAATTTATAGAAATTATGTATTCATCCTTCTTTCTTTTCAGAAATGTCGATCTCATTTATAAAAAATGTAACGTTAATTACATATTTTGTAGGCCCAATATCTAGTATGCTGAGTAATAAATACAGCTGTCGATCCGTAGTGGTAATGGGAGGCCTTCTAGTCTCTATCGGAGTGTTTGTGAGTGGATTCGGGCCCAGCATCGTCTT
Organism: Ylistrum balloti; assembly: GCF_031769215.1. Classification (NCBI taxonomy): domain Eukaryota; kingdom Metazoa; phylum Mollusca; class Bivalvia; order Pectinida; family Pectinidae; genus Ylistrum; species Ylistrum balloti. Next base: position 67,319 of record NW_026783057.1, read on the forward strand.
TTTGTACTTCACATATGGACTGTTTTGTGGTACGTAGCGAATCTCTATTACTATCATTATGACATGTTGACAAATTTCTGTAAAAGATTGCTATGGAAACACTAGTCGCACCATGAAACTCAATATGCCATGATTGATACACATAATTACTTCGTTCTAGTAGAAGACGCCTACCATTCCGGAATACCTGGTCTTATTATCCTTGTACTTTTTTGTTCTTATTTTGTCATAGTTCCATAGAATATTTGTTTGAATCAAGATTCTGTTAACATTTAGGTATTTTCTTTGTTAATTAAATATCGACTTGTGTTTATAGGATTGGGTAAATCTTTGGCCTACACTCCCGGGCTGGTGATCGTGGGCCAATATTTCAAAAGGAAACGTGGGTTGGCAGTTGGCCTTGCGACAGCTGGGGGAGGAGTTGGAACTCTTTTTATACCCCCAATCATAAACCGTCTGTTCAAAGAATTGAGGTTTACGGGCGCCATGATGATTCTGTCCGGACTGTCTCTACAACTGTGTATAGCAGGGTCCTTGTACATGCCACTCAACAAATACCGTGCTCTGTTTCAACGCAGGACTACCGACTTGTGAGTAGAGCGCCACGGGTATAACTGTTATCTTGCCAAATAACCTTATATTACGGAATACTTTTTTAATCTGGAGTTTTTTTTTCTAAAAAATGTGTATGAAAATCAGCCGATTTATTCTTCTTTCAGAAATTCCACGAAGCGAACAAGTATTCAACACGACAAAGAACTGCACTCAAACCTATCTGTAGGAAATGCTGCCCCGAAAGTAAAGTTTTCGGTGTTAGGGATGTTGAAATGTACACTGTGTTCACATAAAAACACTGTTAAACACCCACGTGAACATACTAAGAAAAAACTTATAGACTGTAGCCTAATGAGGAATCCATCTTTCAGCTCGTTGTGTGTTGCAATTTTGTTTTTGGCACTGGCATTTAATTCAGTGCTTGTGTTTATCCCATCTTTGGCGTATTCCATCGGTTTGACGCGCCTACAGGGGGCATACGTTCTCTCAATAGCAGGGATATTCGACACGATCGGTCGTCTGGCGTCCGGTGTCGTCCTGGACGTGGAGCGGGTGAAGAGATTCCGGATGTTGGTCTATAATAGTGCTCTCTTCCTGCTGTCCACACTTACATTCGCGCTGGCTTATATTGAGACTTTTGTACAGTTGGCGGTTATAGCAGCATTATATGGACTCCTAATTGGTACTTACACCTCTCAGAAATCTGTGATACTTGCCGATATTTTAGGATCTGGTGCTTTGTCGAGCTCGTTTGGGATCCTGATATGCTTCCAAGGTGTTGGTACTCTTCTTGGTCCCCCAATTACAGGTACATCTTACAAGCACATGGAGGGTGATCGAAGCAGATATTGGCGTGTTTACATCACACAATAGACATGATGGTAGATGGTACTAACATCCATGTGAGATCCGGGCGTAATTCATAGATTGTTTCTTTAGTATTTACAAACATATCAAACAATTATTTGTGTTTTTTTTAACGGAAACATGTTGGCGTTTACAGATGTATATCATGGGTGTTCAATGGGTACTTTTCGATCTGTCATCTTGGTCTTCATGGATGGTTTATAGAGGACGCAGTCTTGATATGTGATTGACGATTTTTATTGAAAGCATCGTGGAATTCATTTATATTTTTATGCAGACTGTAGATTTGGGCGTCATTTTGGCGTTCACGGATACCTTTCGGGATGTCATCTTGCAGCTTATTGAGATTTTCAAGCGCTCTTTTTCGCATTTATATATGCTTTACAATCAGTCATTCCGGCGTTCATAGATGGCTGAGAAAGGATGTTATCCTGTTTTCCGTAGATACTTTTAAGAGATTATTCGTAAGATTAATTTAAGGATCGAAGTCGGAATCTTGGCTACATAGGTATCAGCTTTAGTATCAAACATTGCCGTGTGAAGATTGGTTGCGTAGATAATTTTCAAAAGGGTGTCGTTTTACGTGATAGGGATTGTAAATAGGGTTTTAATGCACATTTCATACCACATACCATATTAACATTTGCTTCTCACGGATTCAGAATGTGATCTGGACGCTTGTATGTTCTTTCGAAGCAGACATATCGACGTGTATAGAAGTTTTTCATAATGCCACAATGACGTCATTGAGCATTGGTTTTTAATAGGGGTCTTGGCATAAAATTGTATGAAAGGAAATATAACTAAAAATAGATATCTTCATGAAGACATCTTGTAACTTAGATATACTTAGTAACAAAATATCTTACTGGGTATTACAATATATTTAACTCAAGTAGATTTTGATCTCTCTCTCTCGATCTCTCTCTCTCTCTCTCTCTCTCTCTCTCTCTCTCTCTCTCTCTCTCTCTCTTCGCATAATAATTGTATTTAAACATAACGTCTTGTCTTAATATGTTTAAATAAAAATATTACAATGTCGTAATAATATTTACTTTATTTTTAGGTTGGCTGAAGGACAATCTGCACTCGTTTGCCGTAGGGTTTTATGTTGCAGCTGCTATCAACTTCTTCGGTGCTCTGATTCTCCTTATTGGCAATATGTATCAGTATATCAAAACAAGAAGAAGGACGAACACAGACGATTTGGAAATGGACGAAGTTTAACACGAGTTATTTGAATTTTAGGATAACGACTCGGTGGTTTCGGGTACACATCTGCTCTTTAACAAGTATAATTGCTCTATGGATTTCTGCCTAATTTATTTAACCACATTAGCTAAGTCAAGGAACTTTTGGGTCGTCTTAACATGGATGATTCAAACTTCGTGTTTGTGTTGTGGCTGTTTTCACTTCACACTCTGCTTACAATCATCGTATGACGGACATGGGTCTTCTCAGACCAGAAATATAGGTTTGAATAATGTGCAATAAAGACTATGTGACGGGGTTTTGAAGTTTTCATTATTCAAAGTGTTTATCAAAATTGTACAAAACCTGGACCACAGTGCCATATTACTATCACGAGGCTTTAGACACGCCTGGGTTGCGTGTAAACCACATAACATATTATGAGTCAAAGGGGAAGTGCACAACTCGGGTACATCAAAGTCTCGTGATGTTGATGTGGTCCTGTGGTTGCTTGCAGCTGAGGTGTACGGATAAACCGTCGCTTCCTTAAAGGGGTCGTGGAATAGGTTGAAATATTAAAAAAATGAAAATTGTGAATAATTTCCTCAAGTTGTATGTTTTTTTTATGTAGAGTTAGTTTTATTATGAAACTGTCTATTACGTCATCATTTTGAGTCGCTTTGGTTTACTTGTTGGAACAGTTCACATCCGTTGTGTTATCTTGCCGTATCCAGAACCTACGCATAACCTTTCACACAATTAAGCTTTTATAGGAATATTCTTTTTTATTATTATTATTTTTTCAAGTCACAATTGTATGAAAATGTTTGAAAACTATTTCTGTAAGTAAGTATACATGTAAAAGGTATGTATGTCTTCTGATTATGGCTGAAGTATGAATGCAAGGTGATACATTTTTGACACAATGGGTATGTAAGATATACATTATACATGTACATTCACTATTCTCCTATAGATCTATATATACGTTTTATTAATAACCCAATACTGTTCAGAGGATGCATGGTCTCATACCAAGAACATACATTATTGTTTTAATCAGTACTAGTGGTGGTTTGTGTTGTATGTGTGACATTTGGCTACTACATGTGTGTATGTACAGTACATGTAAGCTGTATGTGTGGTTAGTATCATATGTGTGGTATATTCAATACCAGTGTGCACTTGGGTTGTCTGTTGGTATGTGTGTGGTGAAAAATTAATTATCTGCTTTGTGTGTGAAGAACATAAAGTCAACAAATTTGCTGTAGTTTGAAGATTTATGATGTACAATGTATTGTTGTGTTTGTGATGATAAAACTGAAAAAAAATAATAAAATATAAAAAAATATTTTTTTTAAATTTCATGCTAATATGAAAGAAAAAAAATTGCAAACTTACCGTGAATGCGCTACGCATTCATTCAGTTTGCAAATTAGGTTTCTTTCATACTAGCATGAAACTAAACTTATTCCTCTCAAAGCTTATGATATATTTATAAGGTTACAAAGAACAAAAATGTATACATTTGATAATTTAATGATGGATTATTTTATAACAAATCACAACGCGACATTATTCGCAGCAAATTTACGCCTTTTTCAGCCTTCGAAATTCATTAATGAACGAACCAGTCGCATTCCAAACCAGTTTCTCCCAGAGTGCATTGCGATTCCCTAATGACACCTCTGTAAACGGCTCATGCTATTTTAATATTCTTTTAAAAAGACATATTTGTATCAAATAATAAAGTATTTAATCATTTTTCTGTTTTGTTATTTTGAAAATATATATTTATTCATCTGGAATATAACTACATTGGTTTATATGATTATAAACAGTATTGCTCATATCACGGCAGATTTAAGTAATCAGTCAGCAACTGTCGTGTTTACAATCTGTACTACCACCTTTCAGTTGCCGACGTGGTCTTAAGATACATGTTCATATAATATGATATCGGTGAAAAGTGATGGTAATTTTGCGAGGATATTTCAACACATTACCTTTCAAAAAGATGTTTTTTACACTGATCAATGGTAGACAAAACGATATACGGTTGTATCCTTCGTTGGATTTGTCAGGGATATGGCCGTAGTTTTACTCGACGTCAAACTTTGATCCTATCCGTGACGTCAACTACTGAACTACTGGTTAGTCCGTGAGCCGCTTACAGAGGTGTAGTGTGACTTTTAAGGAGCGACAACTCTGGTAAAGATTTATTTCAAATGGCAACGTGTAAAATAAAAATAGTATATTTTCCCCCTGATAAATCCGTGATTTATTCTTTGTTAATTGTTTGTGTACATTGTCACATATCTGTATATCTTATGGTGTATGTAGTCAGTTTTTTTGTTAACATCATTGAATGACAGCGATCCACACACCAGGTGAATGTAAACAGATATACCATAAATGATAAAGAATAGCGCCAACAGATCCGCCGCAAGGTGGCGTGTTGCCATAAACTCCTTCAACCATTATGAAGTAGGCAGAGCTAGATGTTTTAGGGGTTTTCTTCGTGTACAAACAACGAAACAATAATCATGTTCAGAAAAAAATGAATTATGAAGTCGATATATGTAGTATAATGCATTGAACCCAATAAACAGTTTTGGGACTCAACTGGGAACCCAGTATAAACCCTACGATTATGTTTCAACCATCTACAACCCTATATCCGTCGTAGATACCCAGTATTTATCATATATTGGATCACATGGTCACTATCAACTCGGGGATCCTGTACCAGTTGGTGAGATCAGTGTCCTATAGACATAATGTAGTCTAACGACTTAATAACGACTGCTCATGTGTATACAGATTCTATCCTGAAAGTAGACTTACTGTCTATTGAATAAATGTTTACTGGTAATCCTTCAGTTATGTTATGTTAGTCTTTGCCAGTCTGTCACTGAGAACAGGTTACAAGAAAGTTCATAGAGCATCATTTAATCTCTCTCTGAATTGAATTTTAAAGTAATTTGTTTGCTGGGGTTATCGTCTCATGAACGGTCAGGCTCATTTTAAGGTAGAGTTTCCTTGTGGTAGTTAATTTCTACCTTACTGAATATCACAAGGGAGATCCGTCGCAAGCTCTCTAAGCCAGTGGCCTGACGGTCCGTGAGCTCATCTTTTTGAGAAACACAAACTACATAGGTCAGCGATCGAACTACACACATTGGATTTTTTGACTGAGGTTACAGTAATTAAATGCAAGAGGAGACAAAACTCATAGAAAACACTGTTCGTTGATAAGTTTGAGGCAATTTTCAGAATATTGATAAATATTCTATTATTTTGTAAAGGCAATAACATCACTTTAGAATCGCATGTAACAAAGGCAATTTGTGTGGATTCAAGAATTGCGATGTGCTTTTATTTTTTTTCATTATTATTATTTGATCTGTTTCTATCTGTTTTGCTTTAGAAAAAAAACTTGTTTTAAGCAAACAAGCCTATATGTTTTGTACTTCACTGGAAATCAAATCACCTATGCTTTTGTAGGTGTTCTTTCTTTCGACGTAAAATAATCGAAAAATATTCGTTGCTTTTATGAAAGAATGCTGTATACTACCGCGACATAAATATAAATTACGCGTGTATATACATAACCTCTGGAACACCAAAGCTTCTAATCGGTCTTGCTGTGTGGATATTTAATAGAGACACTTGAAAGTTTTGTCAAACAAAAAAATGAACCTCTTCCATCCTATTCTTTCTCCGACTTTCGATCATTTAATGTACGGATGTTATCTCTTTAATCATTACTATTCAACAATCTTCTATTTTACATGTTGCCAAATGATAAAAATAGTATATTTTCCCCCTGATAAATCCGTGATTTATTCTTTGTTAATTGTTTGTGTACATTGTCACATATCTGTATATCTTATGGTGTATGTGGTCAGTTTTTTTGTTAACATCATTGAATGATCCACACACCAGGTGAATGTAAACAGATATACCATAAATGATAAAGATTTGGCGTGTTGCCATAAACTCCTTCAACCATTATGAAGTAGCCAATTTACCATGTTGAAAAAAATGAATTATGAAGTCGATATATGTAGTATAATGCATTGAACCCAATAAACAGTGATCGGTATTGATTATGTTTCAACCATCTACAACCCTATATCCGTCGTAGATACCCAGTATTTATCATATATTGGATCACATGGTCACTATCATTTAATGTACGGATGTTATCTCTTTAATCATTACTATTCAACAATCTTCTATTTTACATCACCTTTTTAAATCAACAGATTTTGAAGCCAATTTATCTATTGCGTTGTCCGTCATCCGTCCGTCCGACCGTAGTTCATCATCACCTTTTTAAATCAACATCTAATTAGATTAGGACCTTATATAATACTTTTTCTTCTAATCGGACAAAGGAATGTTTACCCAAATTTTGGATAATCTTAATATCTGCACCTCTCTACGTCTTTGAGACAGAGGGGTGTGTTGTACCTGCCACTGGGGCGGGGAAATAGAGGTAAATTTTTGAAAATCCTAATCTCTGTGTGTGGATAAATTCATTTTGACTAGGTTTTGTTAGAGCATTCTTGGTTACAGAAGACTTGATCCTGTACAGATGAAAGACCTAGTCTCCCTTACAGTAGAGGGGAAATTAAGGCGTAATACTGGCAGTAGGGGATACATGCAGAAATGTTTATCACGTGCGGAATTCACAGTCACGTAATATATGATTATTTATAAGAGGCAGGGCTGAAATTATTTCATAATGAAAAAAACAACTTTTTGTCATGATTGTTGGAACAATCGAATGAATTATGAAGGCCCTGTGGATCCCTTTTTCATACTAAACGTTTAACGTTAAAGACCCCCTTCGAACTTGTTTATAGGACTTGTACCACTTTGTTCTTCTAACTCGCCTCACCATGTGGGGTTTTCATTATTATTAAAACATTTAGTGAAATTGTAGTATGTAAATCAATAAAAAAAACTATTGTCAAACTATAAGCGATGCATGTGATCGGGTAGCGCAGTGGTAATGCATTCGCCTTTCACTTTGGCGTCCGCGGTTCGATTCCCTGCCTGACAAACAAGGGTAAATTATACAAGTTGAATAACATGTTTCGCAATTCGCATTTTCATAATATTCCGATACGAAAAATGCACTGTATGTTTTTTGCACTAGGGCGAGCTCATCTTACTTACATCGACGTTGCGAAGTTGGAGATGAGTACTTTATTTGTGAAACATGCTAAACATGTTTACCATTGTAACATTTGTGTTGGTGATAGCTGTGATCTCAAGGTCAGTGAGAGTTCTCTACAACAATACTTTATTATTGTCTAATTACTATTAATTTGCACAAACTATCTGAAGTTTTTTACATAATTTTCAGTCTGTTCGCAACATGGGATTAAATAACTCAATTGTCCAGTGATTCCTGTATTAATCCAAATCCCTTTCAGCAAACGCAAGCGATCTAATATTTGTGACGTCACGGTCACGCTTTTCGAAATGGGTTATATATGTAAACTGAAGTCACGACACGTGCGCATTCCAGGTATCCCACGTGCACCTTAGTGAAATGTGTTAGACGTATCTGTATCTCAGGTGAGCGGTCACTACAAGAAGGGATAGGAGACGAGGAAACATGCACCTCTCCATTCGTGCCCTGTTGATATTCTACACATGTCAATGGACTGGTATGTAGAGATAACGACTGAAATATTACATCTATCTTGACAGGAATGTTTAACATTCATCCCTGTCAACAGATCCAGTGTAAAAATTCCATGAATTCCTATTTCTTGTTAGAACGTGTATCGGTAAAAGTAAATTCTTTGTAAATTCTGCGATGTTCTGTATTTTCAGCAGTCAGTTCTGTCGTATTAAGCTCACTTTTTACGATACTGTATGTACATTATATAATTATGTTAAAGAGCCGATCTAAATGATGTAACCAGAGATCCGTACCGTCAGTTTCAATCCACTTTCCATATACTGGTATGGCGGACACCAACTTCCGCCAACAATTTCACTTTTTAGCATGTATTTTTCATTATAGATATGTATTGTTCCAACCCAGTTTTGTATTCATAAACACGATTTTTTCTCATTTCGATAAATGATGTAACATTTTAGCCATTGAACTCTGATTAAGATAACGTGGCGCTGACAGTTTGAAAAAAAGATGTCGTTATATTTTCGATTTTCAAATAAAAAATATGGAAACCGTAAATCTCAAATTCTAAAATTGTACGCAGAGATGCACCTCACAATATATCCCGATTTACTTTTTATCCTTTTCTTACCTTTGGTGCAATACTGTTTATCTTTATCTCCCATGGTCCAATACTGTTTATCTTTATCTCCCATGGTGCAATACTGTTTATCTTTATCTCCACTGGTCCAATACTGTTTATCTTTATCTCCACTGGTCCAATACTGTTTATCTTTATCTCCCATGGTCCAATACTGTTTATCTTTATCTCCCATGGTGCAATACTGTTTATCTTTATCTCCACTGGTCCAATAATGTTTATCTTTATCTCCACTGGTCCAATACTGTTTATCTTTATCTCCACTGGTCCAATACTGTTTATCACCACTGGTCCAATACTGTTTATCTTTATCTCCCATGGCCCAATACTGTTTATCATTATCTCCCATGGTCCAATACTGTTTATCTTTATCTCCCATGGTGCAATACTGTTTATCTTTATCTCCCATGGTGCAATACTGTTTATCTTTATCTCCACTGGTCCAATACTGTTTATCTTTATCTCCACTGGTACAATACTGTTTATCTTTATCTCCCATGGTGCAATACTGTTTATCTTTATCTCCACTGGTCCAATACTGTTTATCTTTATCTCCACTGGTCCAATACTGTTTATCTTTATCTCCACTGGTACAATACTGTTTATCTTTATCTCCACTGGTCCAATACTGTTTATCACCACTGGTCCAATACTGTTTATCTTTATCTCCCATGGTCCAATACTGTTTATCTTTATCTCCCATGGGTTTATATTTATCTCCCATGGTGCAATACTGTTTATCTTTATCTCCACTGGTACAATACTGTTTATCTTTATCTCCCATGGTGCAATACTGTTTATCTTTATCTCCACTGGTCCAATACTGTTTATCACCACTGGTCCAATACTGTTTATCTTTATCTCCCATGGTCCAATACTGTTTATCTTTATCTCCCATGGTCCAATACTGTTTATCTTTATCTCCACTGGTCCAATACTGTTTATCTTTATCTCTTTATCTCCACTGGTCCAATAATGTTTATCTTTATCTCCAATGGCCCAATACTGTTTATCATTATCTCCCATGGTCCAATACTGTTTATCTTTATCTCCCCTGGTCCAATACTGTTTATCTTTATCTCCACTGGTCCAATACTGTTTATCTTTATCTCCCATGGTGCAATACTGTTTATCTTTATCTCCACTGGTCCAATACTGTTTATCTTTATCTCCCATGGTCCAATACTGTTTATCTTTATCTCCCATGGTGCAATACTGTTTATCTTTATCTCCACTGGTCCAATACTGTTTATCTTTATCTCCCATGGTCCAATACTGTTTATCTTTATCTCCACTGGTCCAATACTGTTTATCTTTATCTCACATGGTCCAATACTGTTTATCTTTATCTCCACTGGTCCAATACTGTTTATCTTTATCTCCACTGGTCCAATACTGTTTATCTTTATCTCCCATGGTCCAATACTGTTTATCTTTATCTCCACTGGTCCAATACTGTTTATCATCTCCCTGGTCCAATACTGTTTATCTTTATCTTCCAATACTGTTTATCCCACTGGTCCAATACTGTTTATCTTTCCAATCTCCACTGGTCCAATACTGTTTATCTTTATCTCCCACTGGTCCAATACTGTTTATCTTTATCTCCACTGGTCCAATACTGTTTATCACCACTGGTCCAATACTGTTTATCTTTATCTCCACTGGTCCAATACTGTTTATCACCACTGGTCCAATACTGTTTATCTTTATCTCCACTGGTCCAATACTGTTTATCTTTATCTCCCATGGTCGAATACTGTTTATCTATCTCCACTGGTCCAATACTGTTTATCTTTATCTCCCATGGTCCAATACTGTTTATCTTTATCTCCCTGGTCCAATACTGTTTATCTTTATTGGTCCAATACTCTTTTACTGGTCCAATCTCCCCATGGTACCAATACTGTTTATCTTGGTCCAATACTGTTTATCTTTATCTCCCATGGTCCAATCCCATGGTCCAATACTGTTTATCTTTATCTTTCCAATCTCCACTGGTCCAATACTGTTTATCTTTATCTCCACTGGTCCAATACTGTTTATCTTTATCTCTGTTTATCACCACCACTGGTCCAATACTGTTTATCTTTATCTCCCACTGGTCCAATACTGTTTATCTTTATCTTGGTCCAATACTGTTTATCTTTATCTCCATGGTCCAATACTGTTTATACTTTATCTCCACTGGTCCAATACTGTTTATCTTTATCTCCATGGTCCAATACTGTTTATCTTTATCTCCCATGGTGCAATACTGTTTATCTTTATCTCCACTGGTCCAATACTGTTTATCTTTATCTCCACTGGTCCAATACTATTTATCTTTATCTCCCATGGTCCAATACTGTTTATCTTTATCTCCACTGGTCCAATACTGTTTATCTTTATCTCCCATGGTCCAATACTGTTTATCTTTATCTCCCATGGTGCAATACTGTTTATCTTTATCTCCACTGGTCCAATACTGTTTATCTTTATCTCCCATGGTCCAATACTGTTTATCTTTATCTCCACTGGTCCAATAATGTTTATCTTTATCTCCACTGGTCCAATACTGTTTATCTTTATCTCCACTGGTCCAATACTGTTTATCTTTATCTCCACTGGTCCAATACTGTTTATCACCACTGGTCCAATACTGTTTATCTTTATCTCCACTGGTCCAATACTGTTTATCTTTATCTTTATACTGTTTATCTTTATCTCCACTGGTCCAATACTGTTTATCTTTATCTCCCATGGTCCAATACTGTTTATCTTTATCTCCCATGGTCCAATACTGTTTATCTTTATCTCCCATGGTCCAATACTGTTTATCTTTATCTCCCATGGTGCAATACTGTTTATCTATCTCCACTGGTCCAATACTGTTTATCTTTATCTCCCATGGTCCAATACTGTTTATCTTTATCTCCCATGGTGCAATACTGTTTATCTTTATCTCCACTGGTCCAATACTGTTTATCTTTATCTCCACTGGTCCAATACTGTTTATCACCACTGGTCCAATACTGTTTATCTTTATCTCCACTGGTCCAATACTGTTTATCTTTATCTCCCATGGTGCAATACTGTTTATCTTTATCTCCACTGGTACAATACTGTTTATCTTTATCTCCACTGGTCCAATACTGTTTATCACCACTGGTCCAATACTGTTTATCTTTATCTCCCATGGTCCAATACTGTTTATCTTTATCTCCACTGGTCCAATACTATTTATCTTTACCACTGGTCCAATACTGTTTATCTTTATCTCCACTGGTCCAATACTGTTTATCTTTATCTCCCATGGTGCAATACTGTTTATCTTTATCTCCACTGGTCCAATACTGTTTATCTTTATCTCCACTGGTCCAATACTGTTTATCTTTATCTCCCATGATGCAATACTGTTTATCTTTATCTCCCATGGTGCAATACTGTTTATCTTTATCTCCACCGGTCCAATACTGTTTATCTTTATCTCCACTGGTCCAATACTGTTTATCTTTATCTCCACTGGTCCAATACTGTTTATCTTTATCTCCCATGGTCCAATACTGTTTATCTTTATTTCCACTGGTCCAATACTGTTTATCTTTATCTCCCATGGTCCAATACTGTTTATCTTCATTAGTGTGATAACTTTTATCACATCTATTGTAATACATTGTTCAGCGATGACCGTCATGCACGAGATCAGAACAGTTAAAAAAAATCCTTGTTCAAGTTTTTGTACATCAGTATAATTCTTCTGATTTCCAAGGGTACCTATACAATCTAAGAATAGATATATATGTACGTTTGAAATTTCCATGTGAACTTTCTATGCGAACTTTCTATGTGAAGTACCTGTGCGAACTTTCTATGTGAACTTTCAATGCAAACTTTCTATGTGAAGTACCTGTGCGAAGTTTCTATGTGAACTTTCTATGTGAATTTTCTATGTGAAGGAAGTACCTGTGCGAAGTTTCTATGTGAACTTTCTATATGAAGTACCTGTGCGAAGTTTCTATGTGAACTTTCTATGTGAACTTTCTAAGTGAAGGAAGTACCTGTGCGAAGTTTCTATGTGAACTTTCTATGTGAACTTTATATGTGTAATACCTGTGCGAAGTTTCTATGTGAAGTACCTTTGCATAATCTAGTTAGTATCCTTGCTGACCTGAGATTGATACCGAAAGATTTGGCACAGAATAGAAAGTTGTAAGGCACGTTATGCTGAAAGTTACTCCAGAAGTCTTAAAGTGTCTGTTTTATAAGTGGTCTGTTTTCTGACTGTATTGGGGCGACCTGATGTAACCGTGCCCCATCCGTCGTTTGTTAATGCTTTTTTAAACGGCTCAACGCATTTTGGCCTAATTTGAGCGTCATCTTAGATTTCAAAAAGTCAAAGGTCATAATTAGTTATCTTTATTTGAAGAAGTTCAAGATGAATCTTTCCTAAATTTCATCTGTAGGTTCCCTTTGGGCCCTTGTGCACTTTTGATTTTGTGACTGATCAGAAAAGGAAAGATGGTGTACAGACGGCCATCTTGCATTTTGAATATGAAAGTTTGCTGGTATTTCCCAAGGAAATTTTATGAATAGGTTTCCCTTGGTCCGCAGATGCGCCCTTTTGAATTTTGGATTGAAAAAAATACTGAAATGCGATCATGTTGGATTTTTTCGTAGGAAAGATTTTTATCCTTATTACTTGAGGAGTATATGAACAATCTTTCACTGATTTGGCCAATATAAAGTTTCAATGCAGTCCCTAGATAAGCCCTTTTTATTTGGGGACTGATCAGAAGTGATATTTTGATTCCTGTGTGTTCTCTCAACAGGCACTTCTGGTTCATCATTATTACGGAAGGCTGAATTATCAAAGCTACGGGAACTGTCGGAACATTATGAACATCGACAGTTCAATCCTCATGTCGGTACTACTCCACCCTCACCCTCACCCTCACCCTCACCCTCGCCAGTAGCAATACACCACTGGATGAGCTGTCCCATTCTGAAGCAGCTACTCCGACTGTATATAAGCGGATTTCCAGAAGTATCAAAGGCAATAGGTAAGTTACATGTAAACTTCATGTCGGATAGGGATATTCCAGTGGTGAAAAGTGGTAAAACCAAAGACTCTGCCGAGAGTTTTACATTTTGCTGAACGCCGAGGTAGGATATCCCTATCGTACATACGCATATATGTTGACTTTTTTTTTTAATCGAACCTATCTTACCACTGCCACAGTCAAGGCGATGTTTGTTTTCAAAAGGTTGAACCTTTTTTTTACTTGGTGCATTTAATAAAAAAAAATAATTTTGAACTCTGATAACTCACATGCGTATTACATGTAGCAATGTCAAGAGTTCACTTAAACATTCAAATTCAATATTTGTATCATGTTGTGTCTTGCGATGTTAAAAATGGACGAGCCGAATCTTATAGTGAATGTAGGATGTTCATGGGCTTTAAGATATATCCATGTAGTTCTTTGTTAGTTATCATGACATGTTTGTCTCTATTCAAATGTTTTAAAAAAAGAAATCATCATTTAACAAACACATTTTAAATAGTAGTCTTACATACGACAGACTTGTTAAAATCGGGGGTGATGTCCTAGATAGATCAGTATTACATCGGTAGAAACTGAACACATACAGTGTACATTGGTGTCAAAGGTCACACTGTATAAAAGTGATAGCGGCGTCAGGGGACAACACTGTGAGACTCCAAACCTCTCAAAAAGTGTAATGCGTTCATTACAATATTTCAAGCTTCCCTGTATAGCTTCAGTGTAATAAAACCCATTTCACAATGTGACCTTACAATTGGTTAAAGGTTTCCAACGTTTCCATGGTGACGTCATAACTTCTTGACATCATATAGATTGTGTCGTTACCATTTCATACGAGATTTATGAAACTCGTCAAGTTCAAGCATTTACTTCATAAATCTCTTATGAATGAAAGCACATGTAATATCCTCTATTTATGATCACATATTCCAATAGCAAGAGTGACAAGGGAAGTTTTGTAAGATTTGATGTATAATATAAATATGTTACTCAATGCCTGTCGTGAATATTACAGCTACCTACCCACGACATCATGTCTACGTTCTTCATTACCCGTTGGACATTTATTGATATTTTGATGTTAAATTTTTTATTTATAGATTCATTCAATATTTCCGAAGCAACCATCAATGCCACATTATGGAGAGTTGTGAAAACATTTGAGTATATTCAGAATCCATTTCTGACTGTTGACCTGTTGATTGAGGACATTGCTCGAATGATTCTAGAGAAACGGGCCAATTGTACAATTACAATGTACCAGCGGGTCTTTATATGTAAGTATAGATAACTGTGTATAATATAGAAATAAAAAAAGGTCCAATGTGAAATTTCGAACGACTGAACACGCAGAGAAGTGTTGACGAAGTTTAACGACCTATCTGTTCCTATTTACAGAATTTATAGATATACACTATTACGACAAAAGCAAAGAACAAAAACGAAAAAAAAAAAAAAACAAAAACAAAAAAAAAAAAAAAAACCTAAAACAAAACATGAAAACAAATAAAAAAAACATATATGTAAAAAGATAATAGACGCAGATTAATGGTTGGGGTTTATTTCGACTGGAAGAGTTACTTAGAAAATGTAAATGTATTTTGGTGACGTTTACCATGAATCGAAAATTTGGATCCCAGTTAAGCATCGATAATTATTGGTATAGGAGTTAACTCCCTTCGTGTGTTGTCGACCATGTCCCCGGACGTACTTACATATTTTATATTTTCTTTTGTCGTATTTAGTTTGTTCAATTCAAATGCCTCTACAAACGTATTGAACGCATAAAACACACTTGTTTATATAAAATTGGAAAAAAAAAATCGGATTTCCTATAAAGACTAGTAAAAGATATAGAGAAATAAGCCTCTGATTATACCATTTCTTAGGTGTGTTTTATATTTGGTTTGTGTTAGGGTATTTTTGAAGTCCGTCTAATATCTTGAAAATAATTGTATTGTCTGATGCTATCCCTTGACCACTGGACTGGCATTATCCTACTCGTTTTACGAACAGTAATTTGTTTACAAATGTTTATATATATACATGTATGTATGTATGTATGTATGTATGTATGTATGTATGTATGTATGTATGTATGTATGTATGTATGTATGTATGTATGTATGTATGTTGGTGGCTAGGAATTTGTTACCCAGGGTTTGAAATCTTGTCACACTGGCCTTTTCCTGACATTTTCATACTTTATTAGACATTTCACGAAGATACATTGTACATTATTTTATATTGGTCATTTTGGTCATTTTAAACTCTTATTGATTGCAATACAAACACCATCAGGGGCGGTAACTATTTTTTAAATATTGCCTCCTAGCGAAAGCATTGCTATTGGTAAACAAAACACTTGGCTTGATGTAAGTTGGAAAATGTGTACCGAATTCCAATGTGTATATATTTGATTCAAATGTTGGATTAAAAAAATAATATTGGAAACGAGAAATCCTAGCAAATGTGATTCATAATAACTTTTCCCAAGCATTGTATTTTGTATGATAGCGGTGTCCTTGTAGATTTTGTAGGAAACCGCAGTATGCACTGCCATATACATGGACATCAAAGCAAGTTTTTTTGCCAAATTATGTACACAACAATATCATAAGTGATATGTCTACATGACCGTTATAAACTTTGCTGGTGGTATGATTATCAATGATTTTGACAATAAAGTAAAACTCGATATAACATCGAAGTGCCCGGATGTTGATAAAGGACGAAGTTAAAACTCCCATATTCTCCCCAGCGAAATTTACAGTTGGCTAAGCAATTTCTGTTGTTATGTAATCAACAATGTGAAATTGGATGAGTTATATAAACAAAATACACAGCTGCTTAAAAATCTATTACACAGTTTTCCAAATTATCCCTTCGCGATATAAACAGAAGTCATTGGTCCGAGGTCACGTGATGAGTGTTTGTTTATTTACAGATGCGATGATGAAACAGATGAACGTGATGATGAGTTCAGATGACAGGACTATTTTAAACCAGGTCGGAGAAATCCTTGCTCGTCACTACTCGTCCAGACTGGATGTGATTGTCCTGGTTCCCCAGATCATACTTATCACGCATGACACGGTTTATAAGGAGATAGTAGACTCTCTGCTACAGTTGGAGTTCCGTTGTACGTATCTAAGTGAAGATTCTGAATCCATAAATCCTCTAGAAATAATGTGTGTATCATGGTTTTGCTCTAGAAATTAGACAAATGACCCAGCCTTCCCTTGCCAAGGTGGGCCTGTATGTGATCTTGTCATACTCCCATGACTAAAAATTTTAAACAATTTTTTTACTTAATCTCATAAAAAATGCAAAGTTTCACGACATACTTCAGTTCAAGCTTGTTACTGTCAGGAAACTAACACCAGAAGTCCAACTCCAGTTAGTGTATTGAGACCTCACGTTTCAGGTATCCTAGACTTGACTGACGATGTGGAGTGAGAATACTTGTATATGTAACTGAAAGATGTAACTTTAAATATGGTTTAGCGGACAGACAAGCTATGCCGGTGAAATCGCCGTTTCGTATGTAAATGTTGTAAATGTATGTAGATATACTCTAAGGTATTTGATATCGTGTTTTCAGTGGAGGTAATTTATTTGTGAACATTTTGGTAGTACACTTGTGAAAAATTAACAATGCTATACAAATTCGAGGCTGGAGAATTTCTATCTGGCATTTCATTGGTTTCCTTTAACTATCTACAGTACCCTATACAAGCATCCTCCGTCACTGTTATCCCACTGAGACGTTCCTGTTTATAGAACACCCTCATTTTTCACAGTAAAATTTTGAAATATAACGAAATCGATATAGTTGTTGAGTTGTGACTATTGTACATGTTATCATATCTGTGTTCTTCTCTCTTTCAGATTTAACTTGGTTTCTGTCCATCTTCAGAACAGAAGCACAAGACATTTTCGAAAGAAATGCATACCCTACTTCAGACTACTTGTTTAACGAGCTGATGGAAGCTGTAAATGCTGGCCGACGCCTTTTCCCTGAAGTATGGCAGTGTACATCAGAGGCAAGCTTTGTCGCCGTTCACCAGACGGTTGCTGAACAGTTAAGCGATCAGTAAGTCTTTCAATTTGATACAAACCAAGTTTGATGTCCGATATGAGACATTCCGTCTCTTCACTTTATTTAAACACATTTTATCATCAGAAACAGAGAAATGGGTCAGTGACAAGTTGTATGAACTTGTGAACTCTTCTCTATAGATAAACTGAAAGTAATTAATATGCTGCACGTGACACACACTTATACTGTAACACGAAAGTATGTCACTCGTAAACATGCAATTGTACGTTTAAATAATTTTGTCATATGGCTTTCGTTTCACTTACTGACTAGCCTATGCGCATGATATTGGGCTGGTTGATCCCTAAGCTAAAGCCAGCATATATATGTATTGCTAAAAGTCATAACTTTGATCTGTATTCAAGGTAACAGTAGTAGAATTTGTAAGACACTAAAATAGCTTAATTTGTATGTAAATTGTATTAATTTCCTGAAGTCGTCCACAGCAGGATCCGTCAATTTTAGATCAATGTTCACCTTGCAGATTATAAGCATGCTAGTTTCAAAGTTTCTAAATAGATGTGACATAGATCTTGTTGAATGTCAATGATATATTTGTCGTGAATACCAGGTCAGTGATGAAAACCCATTCGTCTCTTGTTTTTATGCAGTCACTTTTCACCGTAGTATACTAAAAATAATTTCCAAAATTTGATTATATCAGTCATTTGTTTGGATAGGTGTTTGATTCAATAAAGATGGCACCAAGCCAAACCAAGTCAAGCCAGGTCATGTAATAAATATAAGTTTAAAATAGAATGCTTAACAACAAAAATACTGTCTCTTGCAATAACTGTCAGTACTTTCTGCTCTTTGATTACGAAGTATGAACAAGCGTTCTGATTTTTGTGATATCAATCTACATGATACAGCTATTTACTCCCATAGTTCATTGGTATAAGCTCTAATCTTTGACTTTTGTAAATAATCATAAACTATATCAATATTAGTGAGTACAGTTAACACAAACGTTAATTTCGTGTTATTGGCGTTGTCAGTTAGAAACCAATGTTTAGCACATTTTATCTGTATTATGATGTATATATTGTTAAAAAAATAGTGCACTGAAGATACATGTACTTGTATGTGTGTAAAATGTGTATGAGTTGATTATCCCTATATGGATCGTTTGGTGGAGAGAATCTATAAAGGATTTGTCTGTTAATTTTTCCTACATTGATCGTTTGTTGGAGGGAATCTATAAAGGCTTTGTCTGTTATTGTTTCCGTACATTGATCGTTTGGTGGAGGGAATCTATAAAGGATTTGTCTGTTATTGTTTCCTTACATTGATCGTTTGTTGGAGGGAATCTATAAAGGATTTGTCTGTTATTGTTTCCTTACATTGATCGTTTGGTGGAGGGAATCTATAAAGGATTTGCCTGTTATTGTTTCCGTACATTGATCGTCTGGTGGAGGGAATCTATAAAGGATTTGCCTGTTAATTTTTCCTACATTGATCGTTTGGTGGAGGGAATCTATAAAGGATTTGCCTGTTGTTCGATCCAATTCACTATACAGTCATTCAATAACATTTGATGTGTGGACAGACAAACGTCTAGCTGAATTGTTAGGTCATTAATTGCCCTGTACTTGAACTTTTTTGCCAATCAAGCACTCCTTAGAAATGTATAATATCCACAAGACTAATTGCAATGATGTAAGATAAAGTAGGATTTTTGGTTCATAAAATGTAAAATATATATTTTCCCGTTTGGTTGGTTGAGTTGAGTTGAGCTATGCCATTTTTGATCGATTACTGCTTGACAACAGCATTGACTCCTTAAGCAAGAGGTCCATAAGTCATGTATCGACCACCTTGTTCAGTTTGATTTATTCAAACCAAAGTCAAAGTGTTTAAAACACTTGTAACTATTTCCACTGTCCTTCCCCTCTTTTCAAAAGGGGTTAAATGCACAGTTTATACAAAACCCAAGTTTTCTTCGCCCAACGACGCTTTAGACCAAATTTGGACAAAATTAAATCATTCCAACAGAAGAAATTTTAAGGATTTGCTCTCTTTCCATTACTAGGTCTCGGTCCTCTGCCCGGTGTTCCCCTTATTGAGCCCCATCCGTCCCGCCCCAGGGGACCGATACTCACCTTATAAACAAAATTGGTTCGCCTTCCCCTGATAATGTTTTTTGGCCAGGTGCGCTAATAATTTTCGAATAGACTTCAATTTTATAAACACCTTCAATACACCGTTGTTTCTTTAAAACAGTTTTGCAATCAAAATCCTGCAGATCATTTGTAAATTTTGAGACTGTATATATTTGTGTGAGAGTTGGATCCACAAGTCTTATAATTCTGTTAATGTTTTAAATCATATTAAACTAATCAGAAGTTTTATGACAATATTTACTACTTTTAGCATAAAAATGTGAAACTTGCAAATGTTGGCCCGCTCTTGTAGCGCTTTACATGATGAACTTATACTGGAATAACTAAGAAATGAAACGTATATTTGGTAAAAGGCAAACAATATACTGTATACCGGAGAATTTTCGCCCTGTTTAGTTTTCCTTCTTCGTACATAAACAGAGAGGGCGATTTAAAGATAGAGGCGAATATTTGTTACACTTATATTAACCTTTCATGTATTCATCAGAGAGCCAAAGGAACATGAAGCGAATTCGTGTATAACAAAACAACGGCGAAAATAACATGTGATGAAAATATCCTGGTATACACAGTATGTAAAATTTAATGCCATTGAAGATACATTAACACTTCATGAATTATACTTTCAATTCCAGTTTTTTCAAGATGTTGGAGACCGGCTATGTTTCCGCAAAAGTGATTGGCGACATCAACTTGTTGTTTAGAATGCCCGGTAACGGCTTGACCACACCCTTAGACATGGATGACCCTCAATTGGACTTGGTCGTAAAAGAACTCGAAGGCCTCATCTTAAATTATGCATCTGAAGTCATGAACGCAACAGCGTCCTACGGAGAAAGTCTGTCCACACATGGCTTGACTGAACCCCCAGAGTACCTGTTGGGCTTACTATGTAAGTCGGAGAGAAATGGATTACAAAACTTGCTATTATGCGAGGAGTCGGGAGAAATAGAATGTTACACTGTTACCATGTGAGTCGGGGGGGGGGGGGGATAACAAATTATCAAATTCGTTTCATTGGGAGACGTGGGTACGCCGAGTTAAAAACGTTTTTTATGTGAGAAACAGAAGTGGCTTGCTTCTAAGTGTGGCACCATCTGTTACTCGGAAGGTGACATATGGTCCACATTTGGCATTCATATTTTAGTGTACTTACGATATTTGTTGATTGTATGACGTGCATATAATAAAATAAGATTAATGCCTATAAGATGATGTATGTTTTTGTATACAAAACATTCACAGCTCTTTTTAACTTTTAAGATAAGAAAATTATCAAAGCAAAGTTAGAAGCTGATAACACCTGAAGCATGACAATGAGATTTTCCAGTGACAGTGTCAGGAGAGCAATATATATTAAAATACTCGTTTCTTTGGGAATCGGGAGGGAAATAGAACATAGGACTCGTTTCACTGCAAGTTGGAAACGGATATGAAAGACTCGATATTAAGTGAGTCAGGGAGTAATAGAATAACAGAGGCAATTTATTTTCATTGCCTTTTGTATCGTGTGAAAGACTTAATATGTCTCGAATGACATAAGTATTGTAGAATATTATTATCAAGTGATAATAAGAAACATACACAAATGGATGATGATTGTAACAGATAATTGTAGACAATAACTCACGAATGTTGGTCCTTATTTTTCTAGCACCAACTGAAGTAGCGGACACCTGGACATTGTTTACACGTGCGTTTGGCCCGACCCCATCTCCTACAGGTAAGGCTCTATCATCTACTCATTTATCTCTGTGCGCAGGTATCTTTTTCCAAATGCTTTCATTACCTCCCATTCTATGTGTTCTATTGCGTAAGTATGTGTATCGTGTATACGTGACATGACGATAGGGCTAGTATCACTCGTTCATAGAGTTATTGTTAAATGTTTTCTTTACAGAAATAATATGTATAATATAGAAATCACCCTTTGTCCGTCGTACATTGTCTGTTCGTAAACCGTGGACATTTTACAAAAAAAAACCCAAAAAATGTCGAACCAATTTTAAAATTTTAAAGAAATTTTGCAGAAACCTTTCATAAAAAGATGTTAGCAAAATTGTGAAATGTGTGTTCCCAGGTGCCTGGGGGTCGGGGCCAAAAGTAGGTCAATTGACTAAAAATTTTAAAAAAATCCTTTCTAGACCCAGAATGAAATAAACAAATATGAAAAAGAAAAGCAGCTACAACATTACGGCTTGATAAAATGTCACGAGCAACATGCCTAAATGTGAAATGCCATTCAAGTAACTTCGAATAGTGGACCATCCGTCTTCAAATTTTTGAGATTTGTGACAAATGAATGCTTCATTTGGCCATTATGAAACAGACTACCTTTAATGTACACAAAATTAAAACAACGGCAGCTGTCAAACCGATCTGTTATATGTATATGCCCTCCCTGCACAGCTACTATGTCTCTCATTCTGCATGGCATGGAGTTTATAAGGACATCGGCTGTCCTTGGAGGACGTTATTCCATTCCTCGGTAAGTATGTTGGCCAATGGACGGAGGTTATTTGGGATGTTTGCTAGATTCCTAACTTTTCTGTCTAATCCATCCCTTAAGTGTTCGATTGAGAACAAATATGGGCTGTATGAAGGCCAATCAAAAGGGACGATGATCTGGGTGGAAAAAAAAGTCCCTATAAACTCTTACAACGCGTGGTCCAACGTTATCATACTAAAAGGTCAAACGATGCCTTGTAATGAAAGACACATGAGGCCTCAGGATCTCAAATATGTCGTGCTCAAAAACACAAGTGTCTGCAAGACGCTCTCCTCGACGGCGGTGCACCCGTTGACAGCCATCCGATCGAAGTAACGTGAATCGAGATTCTTCCGTGAAGAGCATGGACCTCCAACTTATCATAGGGAAACGTCTGGGCACATGTGCCGTCACACATCGCATACGACGTGCTCGACGTTGAGTTGTCAGTGACAAACCAACGCACTGGCGACGTGGGCGTAAAACTTCCTATCGCAGTCTAATGCCCAGTTTTTGGGGTTGAATTCGACGATCTTCATTTCCAATGGTATTACAGGCCGTTGTGGCTGCCTTTAATCTCCAGTCATGCAAGATCTTGATCTTGACGTCGCAACGTTACACGTGGACATCCGGGTCTTGGTCTGTCCTCGACTCTTCTTGTGGCGTTGAGGCGTAAAACTTACCAATTTATAGTCGATTTGTGAACTTTTAAGTGTGTAATGACCATTTATTGAGTGCTACCTCCCATGAGGATTGCGAGAGTCCATCCTCTATCCAGTTGAAATAGCCGTCGCATATTTGTAAAAATAATTGATTGCAAATGTATTGACAATCACACGTTTTGGTGATAATCAGAAATCAACACTAGTTTGAATAGGAAGGACTCGTGCATGTGTACAGTTATGGGAATTTAGGCACATCGGATATGTTTACAATATTAACATTTATTGGGGGATTAGGTAATGTGTTCTAATATTCTTCCTTCTTTTTATATGGGTATATGTCAATATTTTACAATTTAAGAAATTGCATTTCTTTATCCGTTCAGTATAGTTTCATGAATGAAAACGTTTTCATATTGATCCTGGCTGACCAGCAGGACCTGATTGGCTTGACCAAATCGACTCAATTTTCAAAATCGTAAGACCCAAATACGGAAGAATAAAAAAAACTGCATGGATGAAAGGGTCGTAAGGTGCTCTATAATATTGTCTCTTTCATTACCCTAAGACCTCACGTTACCCCCTGAGGAGCGGTTAGGTTAAGTCTTAAGCATAATTTGTTTTATTATTCAAACTTAGTTAGAATTATTGATATTTACGATGGAAGTTGATAGAACAATTTTGGATGACCTATAAAGAATCCACATTTACAATTTGAATTAAATGAACAATACCGATGTCACACTTTACTGATAAAGTGACTTGGTCGTCAATTGAGACGTATCTGTACTATTTCAGTTCAGTTTGCTGAAGTGAATTACACCGATATCCTTTCTATCGGACGACAAGAACTCTCCGATCTAAATGAGTAAGTCAATTTTCTTTGTGTTTTCATAGCAACTCATTAGTCAAATAGGTGTTTACATAGTGAATAATATGTTACAGTGTAGTGTTATTGACGTGTTAAAATGTATTGTTTGTGACGTGTTATATGTGTATTACTTGTGACGTAATATAGTATATTGTTTGTGACGTGTTATATGTGTAGTTTGTGACGTGTTATATGTGTATTACTTGTGACGTAATATAGTATATTGTTTGTGACGTGTTGTGTATTTGTGACGTAATAAAGTATATTGTTTGTGACGTGTTATATGCGTATTGTTTGTGACGTGTTATATGCGTATTGTTTGTGACGTGTTATATTGTAGTATTAATGAATTATTTAACTGGCATTTTACCATGTACCATTTTGTATGAGTGAAGTTTTACATTGTGGCGTTAATGACGTGTTACAGTATGGTGTTAATGACGTGTTACAGTGTGGTGTTAATGACGTGTTACAGTATGGTGTTAATGACGTGTTACAGTGTAGTGTTAATGAAGTGTTACAGTGTGGTGTTAATGACGTGTTACAGTATGGTGTTAATGACGTGTAACAGTGTGGTGTTAATGAAGTGTTACAGTGTGGTGTTAATGACGTGTTACAGTGTGGTGTTAATGACGTGTTACAGTGTGGTGTTAATGACGTGTTACAGTGTGGTGTTAATGACGTGTTACAGTGTGGTGTTAATGACGTGTTACAGTGTGGTGTTAATGACGTGTTACAGTGTGGTGTTACTGAGGTGTTGCAGTGTGGTGTTAATGAAGTGTTACATTGTGGTGTTAATGATGTGTTACAGTGTGGTGTTAATGACGTGTTACAGTGTGGTGTTAATGACGTGTTACAGTGTGGTGTTAATGACGTGTTACAGTGTGGTGTTAATGACGTGTTACAGTGTGGTGTTAATGACGTGTTACAGTGTGGTGTTACTGAGGTGTTACAGTGTGGTGTTAATGAAGTGTTACAGTGTGGTGTTAATGAAGTGTTACAGTGTGGTGTCAATGCAGTGTTACAGTGTGGTGTTAATGACGTGTTACAGTGTGGTGTTAATGACGTGTTACAGTGTGGTGTTAATGACGTGTTACAGTGTGGTGTTACTGAGGTGTTACAGTGTGGTGTTAATGAAGTGTAACAGTGTGGTGTTACTGAGGTGTTACAGTGTGGTGTTAATAACGTGTTACAGTGTGGTGTTACTGAGGTGTTACAGTGTGGTGTTAATTACGTGTTACAGTGTGGTGTTAATGAAGTGTAACAGTGTGGTGTTAATGACGTGTTACAGTGTGGTGTTAATGAAGTGTTACAATGTGGTTTTAATGACGTGTAACAGTGTGGTGTTAATGACGTGTTACAGTGTGGTTTTAATGGCTTGTTACAATGTGTTGTTACTGACGTGTTACAGTGTAGTGTTAATGAAGTGTTATAGTCTGGTGTTGATCAAGTGTAACAGTGTGGTGTTAATGAAATGTACAGTGTGGTGATAATGAAGTGTTACAGTGTGGTGTTAATGAAGTGTAACAGTGTGGTGTAAATGAAGTGTTACAGTGTGGTGTCAATGCAGTGTTACAGTGTGGTGTTAATGAAGTGTTACAGTGTGGTGTTAATGAAGTGTTACAGTGTGGTGTTAATGAAGTGTAACAGTGTGGTGTTAATGAAGTGTAACAGTGTGGTGTTAATGAAGTGTAACAGTGTGGTGTTAATAAAGTGTTACAGTGTGGTGTTAATGACGTGTAACAGTGTGGTGTTAATGACGTGTAACAGTGTGGTGTTAATGACGTGTAACAGTGTGGTGTTCATGGCTTGTAACAGTGTGGTGTCAATGAAGTGTTACAGTGTGGTGTTAATGACGTGTTACAGTGTGGTGTTAATGACGTGTTACAGTGTGGTGTTAATGACGTGTTACAGTGTAGTGTTAATAAAGTGTTACATTGTGGTGTTAATGAAGTGTTACAGTGTGGTGGTAATGAAGTGTAACAGTGTGGTGTTAATGACGTGTAACAGTGTGGTGTTCATGGCTTGTAACAGTGTGGTGTCAATGAAGTGTTACAGTGTGTTGTTAATGACGTGTAACAGTGTGGTGTTAATGACGTGTAACAGTGTGGTGTTCATGGCTTGTAGCAGTGTGGTGTTAATGAAGTGTAACAGTGTGGTGTTGATGACGTGTAACAGTGTGGTGTTAATGAAGTGTAACAGTGTGGTGTTAGTGAAGTGTAACAGTGTGGTGTTAATGAAGTGTAACAGTGTGGTGTTAATGACGTGTTACAGTGTGGTGTTAATGACGTGTTACAGTGTGGTGGTAATGACGTGTTACAGTGTGGTGTTAATGAAGTGTAACAGTGTGGTGTTAATGACGTGTTACAGTGTGATGTTAATGACGTGTTACAGTGTGGTGTTAATGACGTGTTACAGTGTAGTGTTAATAAAGTGTTACATTGTGGTGTTAATGAAGTGTTACAGTGTGGTGGTAATGAAGTGTAACAGTGTGGTGTTAATGAAGTGTAACAGTGTGGTGTTAATGACGTGTTACAGTGTGGTGTTAATGACGTGTTACAGTGTAGTGTTAATAAAGTGTTACATTGTGGTGTTAATGAAGTGTAACAGTGTGGTGTTCATGGCTTGTAGCAGTGTGGTGTTAATGAAGTGTAACAGTGTGGTAACATTGTGGTGTTAATGAAGTGTTACAGTGTGGTGGTAATGGCGTGTTACAGTGTGGTGTTAATGGAGTGTAACAGTGTGGTGTTAATGACGTGTAACAGTGTGGTGTTAATGACGTGTAACAGTGTGGTGTTCATGGCTTGTAGCAGTGTGGTGTTAATGAAGTGTAACAGTGTGGTAACAGTGTGGTGTTAATGAAGTGTAACAGTGTGGTGTTAATGAAGTGTAACAGTGTGGTGTTAATGAAGTGTAACAGTGTGGTGTTAATGAAGTGTAACAGTGTGGTGTTAATGAAGTGTAACAGTGTGGTGTTAATGAAGTGTAACAGTGTGGTGTTCATGGCTTGTAGCAGTGTGGTGTTAATGAAGTGTAACAGTGTGGTAACAGTGTGGTGTTAATGAAGTGTAACAGTGTGGTGTTAATGAAGTGTAACAGTGTGGTGTTGATGACGTGTAACAGTGTGGTGTTCATGGCTTGTAACAGTGTGGTGTTAATGAAGTGTAACAGTGTGGTGTTAATGAAGTGTAACAGTGTGGTGTTAATGAAGTGTAACAGTGTGGTGTTAATGAAGTGTAAGTGTGGTGTTAATGAAGTGTAACAGTGTGGTGTTAATGAAGTGTAACAGTGTGGTGTTAATGAAGTGTAACAGTGTGGTATTAATGAAGTGTAACAGTGTGGTGTTAATAAAGTGTAACAGTGTGGTGTTAATGAAGTGTAACATTATCGAATATTATATACATAAATATGTTTATAAACTGAGTTGTTACAGTGGCGATATGTGGCTATGTTATATGTGTTTGAATCCTTTGTATGTTTGTTTTGCTTAATTTACATATCCACCTAGATTTTTTATTAGTTCATTGTTGATCTACTATTTTTATGTTTTGTTGTTTCCTTTTTTGAATTTATTTTTCAGTTTGAAAACCGTCGTGACTTCATCTGGCTCTGTCTGTCTTAACGGAATCTGTGACATTTTCGGTGTCATCATGTTGATTGATATATTTATCAAATTATTCATCAATGAATGCACTTCCTTCACTTTGTTGTCATTTTAAAGTTTCATTATATATGTTGAAGGATGTAAGGATGTATTTAAGACATACTCTAATTCGAACGTGTCCCTGTTGTATTAGTCACACAAAAGTACAACAGTAAATATGTAGAATGATAGCATTGCTACCATATATGCTTACAGAGGCAGATGGTTTGGTGACACATCCTATTCAATTAAATTAAAATAATTTTCCTTTTCTTGGTGTCTTTTTCTTTCTGTCTGTGATAGGCATGGTTTTGTTTGTCCTTTAAATTACTTGCATTGCATCAGTTACATACGCGAGGCATTAAGTACCCGGACTCACAGTCTGTGTGGTCTCTGGATTAGTACCCTGTACACTCTAGAGCGTAAACGTCAATGAACTGGCACACAACACGTCAATTCTCCCGAGACCTGACAGTGTAGTAGTGGTTGCATGTTTCAGTGTTATATGTCGTGACATGTTTCAGTATTGTATCTCGTGACATGTTTCAGTGTTATATGTCGTGACATGTTTCAGTGTTATATGTCGTGACATGTTTCAGTGTTATATGTCGTGACATGTTTCAGTGTTATATGTCGTGACACGTCTCATTGTTATATGTCGTGACATGTTTCAGTGTTGTATGTCGTGACATGTTTCAGTGTTGTATGTCGTGATATGTTTCAGTGTTATATGTCGTGACATGTTTCAGTGTTGTATGTCGTGACATGTATCAGTGTTGTATGTCGTGACATGTTTCAGTGTTATATGTCGTGACATGTTTCAGTGTTATATGTCGTGACACGTCTCATTGTTATATGTCGTGACATGTTTCAGTGTTGTATGTCGTGACATGTTTCAGTGTTGTATGTCGTGATATGTTTCAGTGTTATATGTCGTGACATGTTTCAGTGTTATATCTCGTGACATGTTTCAGTGTTATATGTCGTGACATGTTTCAGTGTTATATGTCGTGACATGTTTCAGTGTTATATGTCGTGACATGTTTCAGTGTTATATGTCGTGACATGTTTCAGTGTTGTATGTCGTGACATGTTTCAGTGTTATATGTCGTAACACGTCTCATTGTTATATGTCGTGACATGTTTCAGTGTTGTATGTCGTGACATGTTTCAGTGTTATATGTCGTGATATGTTTCAGTGTTATATGTCGTGACATGTTTCAGTGTTATATGTCGTGACACGTCTCATTGTTATATGTCGTGACATGTTTCAGTGTTGTATGTCGTGACATGTTTCAGTGTTATATGTCGTGACATGTTTCAGTATTGTATGTCGTGACATGTTTCAGTGTTAAATGTCGTGACATGTTTCAGTGTTATATGTCGTGACATGTTTCAGTGTGATATGTCGTGACATGTTTCATTGTGATATTACGTGATTTGTTTCAGTGTGACAATAAGATAATGTTCCAGTGTGATATTAAATGATTTGTTTTAATGTGATATTAAGTGACATTTTCAGTCTGACATTTAGTGAATGTTTCAATATGATATCAGGTGACATTTTTCTGTGTGATATAAAATATTTTATTCTATGTGATATTAAGTCTTTTGTTTTAGTCTAATGTTAAGTGAATTATTTCAATATGTTATTTAATTACCTTTTCAGTATTTTTTTAATGGCATGTTTCACTGTGATATTCAGCGAGTCATTTTAATGTGATGTTCAGTGACATGTTTCATTGTAATATTTAGTGATTTGTCTCAATATGATATTTGTTTCAGTGTGATGTCCAGTGATTTGTTTCAGTGTGATATTAAGTGACATGTCTCAGTGTGATGTTCAGTGACATGTCTCAGTGTGATGTTCAGTGACATGTCTCAGTGTGATGTTCAGTGACATGTCTCAGTGTGATGTTCAGTGACATGTCTCAGTGTGATGTTCAGTGACATGTCTCAGTGTGATGTTTAGTGACATGTTTCAGTGTGATGTTCAGTGACATGTTTCAGTGTGATATAAAGGGGCTTTTTCAGTGTGTATGTTCAGTGACATGTTTGTAGTGTGATGTCAGTGATGTTCAGTGTGATATTCAGCGACTTTTTTTGTGTAATATTTCATGGTATGTTTCAATTATGTATTCAGTGACATGTCTCAGTGTGATGTTCAGTGACATGTTTCAGTGTGATGTTCAGTGACATGTCTCAGTGTGATGTTCAGTGACTTTTTTAATTTGATATTTCATGAGATGGTTTAGTGCGATATTAAGTGACTTGTTAATTGTAATATTAATTGTTACTCTTTTAAGTGACGCGTTTTGGTGTGGTGTAAAGTGACGTGTTTTGGTGTGGTGTAAAGTGACGTGTTTTGGTGTGGTGTAAAGTGACTTGTTTTAGTGTGGTGTAAAGTGACTTGTTTCGGTGTGGTGTAAAGTGACGTGTTTCGGTGTGGTGTAAAGTGACGTGTTTTGGTGTGGTGTAAAGTGACGTGTTTTGGTGTGGTGTAAAGTGATTTGTTTTAGTGTGGTGTAAAGTGACTTGTTTTGGTGTGGTGTAGTGACATGTTTGGTGTGGTGTAAAGTGACTTGTTTTGGTGTGATGTAAAGTGACTTGTTTTAGTGTGGTGTAAAGTGACTTGTTTTAGTGTGATGTAAAGTGACTTGTTTTGGTGTGGTGTAAAGTGACGTGTTTTGGTGTGGTGTAAAGTGACTTGTTTTGGTGTGGTGTAAAGTGACGTGTTTTGGTGTGGTGTAAAGTGACTTGTTTTGGTGTGGTGTAAAGTGACGTGTTTTGGTGTGGTGTAAAGTGACGTGTTTTGGTGTGGTGTAAAGTGACTTGTTTTGGTGTGGTGTAAAGTGACTTGTTTTGGTGTGGTGTAAAGTGACTTGTTTCAGTGTGATGTAAAGTGACTTGTTTTGGTGTGGTGTAAAGTGACGTGTTTTGGTGTGGTGTAAAGTGACTTGTTATGGTGTGGTGTAAAGTGACGTGTTTTAGTGTGGTGTAAAGTGACATGTTTGGTGTGGTGTAAAGTGACGTGTTTTGGTGTTGAGTAAAATGACGTATTTTAGTGTGGTGTAAAGTGACGTGTTTTAGTGTGGTGTAAAGTGACGTGTTTTGGTGTGGTGTAAAGTGACTTGTTTTGGTGTGGTGTAAAGTGACGTGTTTTGGTGTGGTGTAAAGTGACTTGTTTTGGTGTGGTTTGACTTGTGTGGTGTAAAGTGACTTGTTTTGGTGTGGTGTAAAGTGACTTGTTTTGGTGTGGTGTAAAGTGACTTGTTTTGGTGTGGTGTAAAGTGACTTGTTTTGGTGTGGTGTAAAGTGACGTGTTTTAGTGTGGTGTAAAGTGACTTGTTTTGGTGTGGTGTAAAGTGACTTGTTTTGGTGTGGTGTAAAGTGACGTGTTTTGGTGTGGTGTAAAGTGACGTGTTTTGGTGTGGTGTAAAGTGACGTGTTTCGGTGTGGTGTAAAGTGACTTGTGTTTTGGTGTGGTGTAAAGTGACTTGTTTTAGTGTGGTGTAAAGTGACTTGTTTTGGTGTGGTGTAAAGTGACGTGTTTTGGTGTGGTGTAAAGTGACGTGTTTTGGTGTGGTGTAAAGTGACGTGTTTTGGTGTGGTGTAAAGTGACGTGTTTTGGTGTTGACATGTTTTGGTGTGGTGTAAAGTGACGTGTTTTGGTGTGGTGTAAAGTGACTTGTTTTGGTGTGGTGTAAAGTGACGTGTTTTGGTGTGGTGTAAAGTGACGTGTTTTGGTGTGGTGTAAAGTGACTTGTTTTGGTGTGGTGTAAAGTGACGTGTTTTGGTGTGGTGTAAAGTGACGTGTTTTGGTGTGGTGTAAAGTGACGTGTTTTGGTGTGGTGTAAAGTGACTTGTTTTGGTGTGGTGTAAAGTGACTTGTTTTGGTGTGGTGTAAAGTGACGTGTTTTGGTGTGGTGTAAAGTGACGTGTTTTGGTGTGGTGTGTGTGTGTTTTGGTGTGGTAAAGTGACTTGTTTTGGTTTGTAAAGTGTGACGTGTTTTGGTGTGGTGTAAAGTGACGTGTTTTGGTGTGGTGTAAAGTGGCGTGTTTTGGTGTGGTGTAAAGTGACGTGTTTTGGTGTGGTGTAAAGTGACGTGTTTTGGTGTAGTGTAAAGTGACGTGTTTTGGTGTGGTGTAAAGTGACGTGTTTTGGTGTGGTGTAAAGTGACTTGTTTTGGTGTGGTGTAAAGTGACGTGTTTTGGTGTGGTGTAAAGTGACGTGTTTAAAGTGGTGTGGTGTAAAGTGACGTGTTTTGGTGTGGTGTAAAGTGACGTGTTTTGGTGTGGTGTAAAGTGACGTGTTTTGGTGTGGTGTAAAGTGACGTGTTTTGGTGTGGTGTAAAGTGACGTGTTTTGGTGTGGTGTAAAGTGACGTGTTTTGGTGTGGTGTAAAGTGACGTGTTTTGGTGTGGTGTAAAGTGACGTGTTTTGGTGTGGTGTAAAGTGACTTGTTTTGGTGTGGTGTAAAGTGACGTGTTTTGGTGTGGTGTAAAGTGACTTGTTTTGGTGTGGTGTAAAGTGACGTGTTTTGGTGTGGTGTAAAGTGACGTGTTTTGGTGTGGTGTAAAGTGACTTGTTTTGGTGTGGTGTAAAGTGACGTGTTTTGGTGTGGTGTAAAGTGACTTGTTTTGGTGTGGTGTAAAGTGACGTGTTTTGGTGTGGTGTAAAGTGACGTGTTTCGGTGTGGTGTAAAGTGACTTGTTTCGGTGTGGTGTAAAGTGACGTGTTTTGGTGTGGTGTAAAGTGACTTGTTTTGGTGTGGTGTAAAGTGACTTGTTTTGGTGTGGTGTAAAGTGACTTGTTTTGGTGTGGTGTAAAGTGACGTGTTTTGGTGTGGTGTAAAGTGACGTGTTTTGGTGTGGTGTAAAGTGACGTGTTTTGGTGTGGTGTAAAGTGACTTGTTTTGGTGTGGTGTAAAGTGACGTGTTTTGGTGTGGTGTAAAGTGACGTGTTTTGGTGTGGTGTAAAGTGACGTGTTTTAGTGTGGTGTAAAGTGACATGTTTGGTGTGGTGTAAAGTGACGTGTTTTGGTGTGGTGTAAAGTGACTTGTTTTGGTGTGGTGTAAAGTGACGTGTTTTGGTGTGGTGTAAAGTGACGTGTTTTAGTGTGGTGTAAAGTGACTTGTTTTGGTGTGGTGTAAAGTGACGTGTTTTGGTGTGGTGTAAAGTGACTTGTTTTGGTGTGGTGTAAAGTGACGTGTTTTGGTGTGGTGTAAAGTGACTTGTTTTGGTGTGGTGTAAAGTGACTTGTTTTGGTGTGGTGTAAAGTGACGTGTTTTGGTGTGGTGTAAAGTGACTTGTTTTGGTGTAGTGTAAAGTGGCTTGTTTTAGTGTGGTGTAAAGTAACTTGTTTTGGTGTGGTGTAAAGTGACGTGTTTTAGTGTGGTGTAAAGTGACATGTTTGGTGTGGTGTAAAGTGACGTGTTTTGGTGTGGTGTAAAGTGACTTGTTTTGGTGTGGTGTAAAGTGACGTGTTTTGGTGTGGTGTAAAGTGACGTGTTTTGGTGTGGTGTAAAGTGACGTGTTTTGGTGTGGTGTAAAGTGACGTGTTTTGGTGTGGTGTAAAGTGACTTGTTTTGGTGTGGTGTAAAGTGACGTGTTTTAGTGTGGTGTAAAGTGACATGTTTGGTGTGGTGTAAAGTGACTTGTTTTGGTGTAGTGTAAAGTGGCTTGTTTTAGTGTGGTGTAAAGTAACTTGTTTTGGTGTGGTGTAAAGTGACGTGTTTTAGTGTGGTGTAAAGTGACATGTTTGGTGTGGTGTAAAGTGACGTGTTTTGGTGTGGAGTAAAGTTGTTTTGGTGTGGAGTAAAGTGACGTATTTTAGTGTGGTGTAAAGTGACTTGTTTTGGTGTGGTGTAAAGTGACGTGTTTTAGTGTGGTGTAAAGTGACATGTTTGGTGTGGTGTAAAGTGACGTGTTTTGGTGTGGTGTAAAGTGACTTGTTTTGGTGTGGTGTAAAGTGACGTGTTTTGGTGTGGTGTAAAGTGACTTGTGACTTGTTTTGGTGTGGTGTAAAGTGACGTGTTTTGGTGTGGTGTAAAGTGACTTGTTTTGGTGTGGTGTAAAGTGACTTGTTTTGGTGTGGTGTAAAGTGACTTGTTTTGGTGTGGTGTAAAGTGACGTGTTTTGGTGTGGTGTAAAGTGACGTGTTTTAGTGTGGTGTAAAGTGACGTGTTTTGGTGTAGTGTAAAGTGACGTGTTTTGGTGTGGTGTAAAGTGACGTGTTTTGGTGTGGTGTAAAGTGACGTGTTTTGGTGTGGTGTAAAGTGACGTGTTTTGGTGTGGTGTAAAGTGACGTGTTTTAGTGTGGTGTAAAGTGACATGTTTGGTGTGGTGTAAAGTGACGTGTTTTGGTGTGGTGTAAAGTGACTTGTTTTGGTGTGGTGTAAAGTGACGTGTTTTGGTGTGGTGTAAAGTGACGTGTTTTGGTGTGGTGTAAAGTGACTTGTTTTGGTGTGGTGTAAAGTGACTTGTTTTGGTGTGGTGTAAAGTGACGTGTTTTAGTGTGGTGTAAAGTGACGTGTTTTGGTGTGGTGTAAAGTGACGTGTTTTGGTGTAGTGTAAAGTGACGTGTTTTGGTGTGGTGTAAAGTGACGTGTTTTGGTGTGGTGTAAAGTGACGTGTTTTGGTGTGGTGTAAAGTGACGTGTTTTTTGTGTGACATTTGATGACATGTTTTAGTGTGATATCTCGTGTGGTTTTGACGTATATTAGTGTGGTTTCAGTAAACTGTGTGATTTTTAATGACGCGCTTGTATTGTTTCAGTTTAATGACGAGCTTGTTGGCGAGTAACTCCACAGAACCAGCTATCGTCATTCAGCTAACAAATATCATATCAAAGAAGGAAAACTTTATAAGCCGCCTGGAATACCAACTCAGTATACCATAGAAGGACGACGGCGATAGTGTGTGACCTTGAATGGAATTGTCTGTTAAATATATAGCGAACATTTTGTTATATTTTTCTCTGTCTAATACATGACGTTGTTTGATTGAAGTCAAAATAAATATAGATATTTCCTCGAATCAGAACATGTGTTACATGCTCATCATGTAAATGTACAGTACCTGTGGTCTTGCTAGAAGTATCTCGCTTTAAATGATTTATGCTATATCGGTTTGATCAAGGTAAGAATTGAGGCCGATAGCAGTACGCCCTTTATATGTTGTAGTATATAATACACATTTAATGTCTTTGATACAAATATTCATAATCAGGAATATAAAACCATTCCAACTATTCAACTTAATTAGCACAATTATAATTACATGTGCAATTTGATGGCTAAGACGAACAGCAGAGAAGTGATGAATCAAAGATTGTTAGCCACACAATAATAAAACAGGTTACTGGTCTTTCTCTTGTTTAACGAGTGTTATTTAAAAAAAAAAAAAAACGCGTCAGCTGCGCGCTTGAATCAATTGACTAAGTATGTAGAAGTACAAGGGCGTTTAACACATTGACGCAAAGCAGCATGCGCTACGGGCTTGCAGTGTTGTCCATCTACTTTCAAAAATGTGCACATTACGATCAGATAGACTGACGTTTACAGATGTATTAATCCGTCACCACAATATTGACACACCAAAACAACGCGAATGTCGTGTCACAAGTGTGGCTTTCCACTCTTGTCTCCATCAAATACATTCTATACAAAAATGTCAAGTGTCGATCAGCTTTATCATGTGAACCGCCGATCGGACGGGCATATTGCAAAAGTGATCCTGGGTTTGCATGTCTGTATCGATAATCCAGGTATTGACAGCACCAGATTAATCATATACACTTGGCCATAAGTTACGGACGACCCATGCCTTGAATTGGGCTTGATATCGTTAGCTGTACTTAACAAAACTATACACAGTCGATAGGAAAAGAAATTTACAGAAGTGGAAGTACTTCATTTTAAAAAGACGTGTTCAAACAGGCGTCATCAAAGTCTAGAAAAAACGTTTGACCCTGAGTGTCAAAAAGATTAACTAATAAACGAGTTATGTTGGGTATGAAAATGTCAAGATCTGGAATAGCTATCACGCTCCTGGTACAATTCCTGTGTCTGTTGTGTCACCATTAACCAGACGCCGAAGTGAGGAAACCTCTCCTGAATAAATGCACCCCGTAATTTTCCGGTTTTTTTCTTCTTCATTTTGGATCCCTTATAATGCCTTTTAGTCTGGGATAATCAAACACGTGCTCAGATGAATTCTGGTGACATTGCACGCCATGGGAGCATCTCTCTCACTTCCTCTTTGATAGTCTTGTACTAGACGGACTCTGTATTACATGGTTTGGCATTGCCGTCCATTATAAGAGGCCGATCTGCCAATCGATGGGAATTGAGATTAGGAACAAGTGAAGGTCGAATGATCTGACCATGTCAACAGAGGACGTTTTACTTGTCGGCAGGAGTGAAATCAACACTCGCTCAAACGTCTTTTGACGGTACGCCATCTTACGTGAATAATGACGTTCCATTGTCTTCTGTATTGTTGTAAATGCAACTTGTCTTGCCTGCCTACACAGGGACGTCTGATCTGGTTCCGACGCTGTATTAACCGAAATATTTTAGCAGTTGTCAATTTCTGATGTGGCATGGAGCACATGCAAACCCTCCTTATTGTAAAAAAAACTTGTTTCGTTAGAGTACGGCGTACCCGAGTTTAATCCGGATGATCGTTAAGTTGGATGTATCGCTTGGTGGCATACGACTCCAAACACTGCAAGGAGAACGATATGGTTATCTTTTTCAGAAGGAAAATGATGGCCTCTAACTTATGGCCAAGAATAATGATATGTGGAACTTAAAGAACAAGGGACATTCACATTGTAAATGCCCCCACCCCCTACACGTATGGCTACTCATGAAGACACGACTGGTACCGAGACCTGCTGTTTCTTGTGTTATACCAAACCTAAGTCAAACTTCAAAGTTTTCAATGTTTTTATCAATCTCTGTAGATACATATTTACTGCTTAAGTTCCATGACCGAATGTTGTTACATTTAGAACGTAACTAGAATCGTCTTCTCTCTGAAGATGTAAATAAACAACGGTTGATATCACATATCGATTATCTCGGTGTCAACCAAAGAAACATTCATAGGAAGTTTTAATTTTTTTTTAAAAAAATCAGAAATTAAGACATTTTATTTACATTTACGATAATCGTTGTTTCCTTTTTCTATCGGTTTGAAGCTGTTTTTCCTGAAAGCCACATCTTTTTAAATCTTCATAATGTTACTGTTTTAGACCAATGGTTTTTTATCGTAAAGCGTAATTATCTCCCTTCACCACCTCTAACCCCACCCCCCTCCATCTAATCCCCACCTCTTCTCCCCTCCTTTAGATTTTTTCGAGTAAGTTTTTGAAAGCTTCTGAGTCGGTAAGTATACAACCAACACCATATTTATTTTCATATAAAATCATTTATCATTTTCCAATGACCGCTGCTGATGATCTCGGCTGTCAATGATTACCATTGTTCAGTGACTTCAGTGAAAGGTTTCCCACAATGTTAAACCAAACTACATGCTACATGGCGTTCCTGAACCTAGGTTTAGGGTATTAACATTTATTAGTCTGGAATCTTCGACCAACAATATATCCTCATTCTGACTATAGCGTTAACCCCAACAGCTACACGATTAAGGTCAAACACAAAGAGATTAGAAAACGTATTATTTTCTAATTATTTTTTCATTCCGTTACAGATAGACTATCTAAATATCAATATGGATTATAGTTTAATCTTAAAGACTTTATATTATAACTTACTAAGTCTTTATATTATAATCCGGTAGTGCTTTGTATATGTCCCCATACACAGTAACACTCAGTGTGTATATAGTAACTACTGTTGTGTCTATCATTGTTCTATGGGAAGGAACGAGAAAAAAACATACAAGTAACGGCTGACATTACATGCATGTAATAAATTACTCCTGGAACTCAATGGAATATTTCTCTAACATCTGACGTTTCCGTGAGTGTGGATTCGGAGTAAAACATCCAATGATTGAAGTGTGATACATTCGACTGAGGAAAAAATATTCCGGGATCGAGGATTAAAAGCCATTCGTAAAGTTCAGCTTCTAGATGGTGACACTTTAGTCTGATCATGTCAGTTGCAGGTTCAACATCCATCAGTTGGAGAACAGAATCTCCAACAAGTTCATATGATGTCACAAAACCTATGACGTCACATTCAACCGTTCCACGGAAGAAGAAAATGGTGAGAAACAAAAAATAAAAATGAAATGATGTGCATTTAATCGGTTCCTGCTGGTTGAGAACATGCAATATCTAATTCTTTTATTTTAAAAATATTATTGAGGTTCAATGGACATGTTAACAGGTCTCGTCAGATTTATCGGGCACCTGAACGATCGAGACATTTGACGCATCACGATGACATACTAGAAATATCATTCATTTCCTGTGTATGTTCGAAATCGACTTATCTCGGTCCCGGGTTCATATTCTGTGACCTCAAATAAGGTTTTGTTACAGAATGTTGGCCAACGATTGAGATAAATCGGTCTGAAGCACATACAGGTAACACATCCTACTAATAGACCACAACATTGGTTGATTGGTGACAATGTGTGGTTTATATAGAGTATTTTATAAAGTACTGCTATTTCTACCACAATAGGTGGATGGTATTCAACTTATCAAGGTAAAGTCATCATTACAACTGTTAATTAAAAAAAAGCTTAAATCACACATGTTATGAGCGTTTAAGGTGTTATGATTGGCTGATACGACAAACTTTGACCGGGATTGCTACTTGCTTGCCCACGTCATCATGCCGAATATCTACAGTGGTGGCGAAGACCGACACGCCTTTATATTAATTTATTTTTGTGTTTGGAGGACGGATTAATGGTGGTAAATTTGACATAAACATCAACACTGACAACATGTATCCTTCCGTATCCCCAAAACGTCCAAACGTAACATACTCCACTGGGCGACAATTTAATACTAATGTATGACAGACGTGTGAAATTTGACGGGAAGGGCATTTAATCATTCGCGAAAATGAACGACAGCAAAACGTGGTACGCGTTTGTTTTTGTGATAATTTGATTTGTATATAATTTCTTTCGATTTATCGCTTTGAAGATGATAAACTATTTCAAATTACTTGTTATGATTTGTAATAAATTGTATTTTTCCCTCATATTTCCGAAATTGTAGAGTAATAAGCTGCATTTCGCTAAAGGTCTTATCATTTACGCCGAACTGATATCTTAACAAAACACAACAATATCTCCCAGAGTGCATTGCGGTATTCCAATGACATTGCGATTGTTAAGGAACGACAACTCTGGTAAAGATTGAAAACATTGGACATAGAAAATGTCAATTTATCGTTAACTCAAGGTTGTTTTGTATAGTGTTTCTTTCATTATCTATAGTTATTATTCCAAAATTCAGAAAACACTCGCTAAAGTTTGTGTGTTTGTACCTTTTACCACATGTTAAGCCCGAATATTTCTCATATTTATTTGTTGTGTAACCTATATATCTAGTATATATTATAAGAGACAACAATGGTTGTGTATTGACTCAATTTACGAGATAACAATTCATAAATGCTGACACAGCATTCCTACATAAAATGGGAACAATTTATATATTGGTCCTAGATATCTACACCCCTAAGCGCGAATACGTGGTTTA
Source organism: Ylistrum balloti (assembly GCF_031769215.1). NCBI lineage: Eukaryota > Metazoa > Mollusca > Bivalvia > Pectinida > Pectinidae > Ylistrum > Ylistrum balloti. The sequence goes on from NW_026783057.1 coordinate 106,875, forward strand.
ATATTTATTTCTAAAAACATGGATAAAATTATACATATTGGAGAAAAAATGAAATTTGTCTGTTGAACAATGATTAAAACAATAAGAAATAAGATAAACAAGTATACATCACCATATAGGTGCTCTTAAAAAGAGAAGTGGGGGAAATAATCGGCGTTAGGAATTGATAAATAGAAGAACAATATTTACAACAGCCACCACCGATTGGCTAAAAACAAATCAAGAACTGTTGACAAAATTAAGAATCACCATCACTTCTCAAGTAAATATTGTAATTGTAGTATAACAGACATTTATTGTATGTATTAAGAATGTTGTCTGAATGTTAACATGGTGTAAAATTTAATCTGAGTGTAAAATTGGTATATGGCAAAATCACTGAATAAACAGCAGAATGTGTAACGGCTGATTGAAATATGTTTACTGTGATTGAAAATCTCGGAAATAAACAGAATATTATATATTCTAATATGTAAAATTCATCTTATTTGGTGTCCCGTTACATATATATTTGAATTTATTCAGTGTCCTGTATGGAGTCGAATATTCTCCTTGTTTGTTTTTACGGCGGACTCATTAGGAAAAGGTCGTTTTTGTAAAATGTCTATTATTGAGAAAATAAACAATACATAACATAATACCAGTTTTTAGATATTATTTGAAATCAGTTTGATAAGAGTATTGACGTGGGTGTTTATAAACCTATATTCAATCATTATTACCTACACAAAAGGTCCTCAGCCATGTTTGACCTTATCACTAATCCCATGTAATCGTATCAGTACGAAATCACCACCAGTAATTAACCTCCAGTACTACCCACTAATAATCACCACCAGTAATTAACCTCCAGTACTACCCACTAATAATCACCACCAGTAATTAACCTCCAGTACTACCCACTAATAATCACCACCAGTAATTAACCTCCAGTACTACCCACTAATAATCACCACCAGTAATTAACCTCCAGTGCTACCCACTAATAATCACCACCAGTAATTAACCTACAGTACTACCCACTAAGTCGTAGACGTATGATACTGTTTAATTCAATTTCGATAGCTCTTTAAACAATCGTTTTTATAGTTTAAACTGGCTGTTTGCTCTATTATCTTGATTAAACAAATGATTTTTTTCCCCAAGATACGATGGAATCGTGACCAAGTAGCGAGTGAATTTGGTACTTAAATTTAAATCTAATAATGACATTTTAATGACTTAGTAACGTAAACTTGAAGGTAACTGCTATGGAGTTCAAACTTAAAACATCGTAATTACATTTAAAATTCTAAAGACGTCAACATTTAAATGATATCGTAACTAAAATTACTTTAAGACTTACATAACATCGTAGTTATGAATTTCATGACGTTAACACTTTCCTGGTTAATGACGTTAAAACTTACATCACATCTAACTTTAATAACGTTAGAACTTACATTACATCTAACTTCAATGACGTTAGAACTTACATCACATCTAACTTTAATAACGTTTAAACTTACATCACATCTAACTTTAATGACGTTTAAACTTGCATCACATCTAACTTTAATGACGTTAGAACTTACATCACATCTAACTTTAATGACGTTTAAACTTGCATCACATCTAATTTCAAGGACGTTGGAACTTACATCACATCTAACTTCAATGACGTTTAAACTTGCATCATATCTAACATTAATGACGTTAAAACAAACATCACATCTAACTTCAATGACGTTTAAACTTGCATCACATCTAACTTTAAAGACGTTAGAGCTTACATTATATCGTAACTTAAAAAACATTATGACTTTCGTGAGGTGAAACCAAATGGTCATTGGTGATGTATTTTAAATGAAACTTAAACTTGAATGACATTTTAATGCTGATGGCAGTGTACTTTTAATGAAATTGTAACTTCAGACCAATTTCAAGAATTTTTTCACGATGACGAACTAGCATATTACTAAAAATTAATTTTCTGTTCTTCACCAAAATAATTGTAAATCTGTAACAGGTGGGTGAAGGGGTGCCTTAACCTAAAAGTTGTTTCACTGATGATTGTGAAAGGTGCTGATTAAAAAATTTTGCAGTTGTGTCTGCATTTACCAGTTTTGTAATATTATATTAAATTTATATTTTTCTTTGTTGTTAAAATCAATGTAATATTGTTTTGATATAGATTTTTCATACATGTTAGTAGACATGTTGTATAACATTTTGTGATATGAACTACGTCAGTGAGATAATGAGGTTACGAAACACTAAAGGCATTTCCGAGTTTCTTGAAGTCATAATTCACTTAAACGTCATTAAAACGCAAGTCACTAGGTGAAAAAAATCAACACAATCCTATCAACCTGACGTATAGCTACAAGACTGTTTTTAACACAACAAAATTGTTAATAGTTATCAACCTTGACAGGAGATAAACACTTGGATAAGGCATAATGATGTATACCTCACTTTAATAGGTGATGCCTTGTGTAACACTTGGTGGTGATGACTTGTGTAACACTCTAGGGGTGATGACTGTGTAACACTCTTGGAGCTGATGACTTGTGTAACACTCTAGGGGGTGATGACTGTGTAACACCCTAGGGGTGATGACTTGTGTAACACTTGGTGGTGATGACTTGTGTAACACTCTAGGGGGTGATGACTGTGTAACACTCTTGGAGCTGATGACTTGTGTAACACTCTAGGGGTGATGACTTGTGTAAAACTCTAGAGGGTGATGACTTGTGTAACACTCTAGGGGTGATGGCTTGTGTAAAACCCTAGGGGTGATGACTTGTGTAAAACTCTAGGAGGTGATGACTTGTGTAAAACTCTAGGGGGTGATGACTTGTGTAACACTCTAGGAGGTGATGACTTGTGTAAAACTCTAGGGGGTGATGACTTGTGTAACACTCTAGGAGGTGATGACTTGTGTAAAACTCTAGGGGGTGATGACTTGTGTAACACTCTAGGGGGTGATGACTGTGTAACACTCTTGGAGCTGATGACTTGTGTAACACTCTAGGGGTGATGACTTGTGTAAAACTCTAGGGGCTGATGACTTGTGTAACACTCTAGGGGTGATGACTTGTGTAAAACCCTAGGGGTGATGACTTGTGTAAAACTCTAGGGGTGATGACTGTGTAACACTTTAGGGGGTGATGACTTGTGTAACACTCTAGGGGTGATGACATGTGTAAAACTCTAGGGGGTGATGACTTGTGTAACACTCTAGGAGGTGATGACTTGTGTAAAACTCTATGGGGTGATGACTTGTGTAACACTCTAGGAGGTGATGACTTGTGTAACACTCTAGGGGGTGATGACTTGTGTAACACTCTAGGGGGTGATGACTTGTGTAACACTCTAGGAGGTGATGACTTGTGTAAAACTCTAGGGCTAATGACTTGTGTAACACTCTAGAGGGTGATGACTTGTGTAACACTCTAGGGGGTGATGACTTGTGTAAAACTCTTGGAGGTGATGACTTGTGTAACACTCTAGGGGTGATGACTTGTGTAACACTCTTGAGGGTGATGAATTGTGTAAAACTCTAGGGGTGATGACTGTGTAACACTTTAGGGGGTGATGACTTGTGTAAGACTCTAGGGGGTGATGACATGTGTAACACTCTAGGGGGTGATGACTTGTGTAAAACTCTTGGGCTAATGACTTGTGTAACACTCTAGGGGGTGATGACTTGTGTAACACTCTAGGAGGTGATGACTGTGTAACACTTTAGGGGGTGATGACTTGTGTAACACTCTAGGGGGTGATGACTTGTGTAACACTCTAGGGGGTGATGACTTGTGTAACACTCTAGGGGTGATGACTTGTGTAAAACTCTAGGGGTGATGACATGTGTAAAACTCTAGGAGTGATGACATGTGTAACACTTTTGGAGGTGATGACTGGCATCACCCTTCTGGGGGCGGTGACATATGCCACACTCCTGTATTCAACTTTTACTGCATGGTAGTAAGCTTTGTATTTTTCATAAGGATGTCTAAATCATCAAGATCTGTGTATTGTTTAGTGTGGTGTTGTTTATTATATTCCATATATCATTAAGGAATTCGGTCAGTTCATTATATAGACGCCGAAACATATATAGTGTAATGTTTTGTCGAAATCCACTGTAATCAGATGAATATTTTTAACACCAACACAAAGTTCAAATATAATAGTATTAACATGCTTGTATAACCCTACAAAGTAGGATATTAACGGATGGCCATATGTGAACATATACCTTGGGTATTTAACGGAAATGGGGCTAGAGGAGGTCAATGCCGATTTTTTTTTAATGGTGTCATAGCTGTTCAATAGTGCTAAAATTGATTTTCTTTTATGTTTTAGGAGAAACCATTTTGAATAATATGCGCCAGATAATGTCGCTAGCTAAGGGAGGGGAGCGCCATTGAACCCCCATAACAAAGTCCTTACTCAATAACAAACTACTACGAAATATAGGATTTTATTAGATATGGGTTGTTACAAGTATTTTTATATAAGTACGGAAGAGTCTATCGAAAATTCTACATCTCCAAGTGTACTACAGTTCTAATCTGTTTTATATGTTTGACTTATTTCTTTGCATAAAGTAGCTTAACACATTTCTGACAAAATACCCGTAGTGGTAAATACAAGTAGTTTAAGGTATAGCAGGCATTACACAAAGATACATATTCTTTCAAATAACAAATGCAAGACAGATTTCTGTTGCCAACTGGTATAAACCTTAGTTACAACCACAGAGAAAAGATAAGCTAGGTTAATATAGTTAGGAATTATAAAATAAGTATGTTACGATAGGTGAAAGTGAAACCACGAATGAGGTTGATATGATGCTGTTGTAAGCTTACAAATGTTGTTGTTGGTTTTTGCTGTTGTTGTTTTTATTGTTGTTGATTTGATATAACTTATCGCTCACTTCTGATACTCTGCATGAAGACATAAAACGATGATGTTCTGCTTCTTTATTATATTTCTTATTTGTTGATTTGTTTTTTTTTTTTCAGAACGTGGCATCGGCAAAAAATTCAGGTATGAAGTTTCCATCATGGCGTGAAGGAAAACCCATCCGGGCATCTCGTCCATCCTCACCGCGTGATCATCTCCAAGGTTACCAAAAAAACTTTCCTATTATTCGCCGTAGTCTAGATGTGAAAGGAGAGAATGACGTGAAAAATATTGTAAATAGACTCTCTGCTCCAACGTTATCTGCCAAAATGAAAAATGTGAAATATAAACCAAATGTGGTGATGATGAACATGAACTACTATTCTTGGGCCAACATGGCTGCCTACAAAGACCATCAACGCACTATCTATAATGGAAATGGGACAATGAAACGGTCTAATTCTAAATCAGCGAGACGCTAGGACCACCGAAATGGTTACCTCTATTGATCATTCCCTAAAGACAGAGTCAAAAACTAACTTTAAAACATGTTTTCATCAATAAATATTCTTGTACTTGTATTTTGAAAGAAAATGAGTGAAACTTTTGAACGGTTTAAATGATTTTATTGATATATTTTTGATATGTATCATTTTTACATCCATTTGTGACAAACACTTTGAGATAATAAAAGAAAGACTTTTTATCATCTGCTTTTGTTTTTGGCTGTGTTTTGCAAAAACCACGCATCCTGCTCTCATATTGTTGTTGGTTTAGAGAAAGAGAACATATTTACTTCTTTTTATTATGTGGCATTACTGAGCTTGACCCTAATTTAGATGACAGATGTCTGCAGAAGACGCTTACCCTTCCGGAACATGTGGTCATTCGTTTGCTGATATTTGCAATCATTATATATTGTTTTGGTAAGAGGAACGAAATTGTTTACTTATACCGTAATTTTTATTATTGTTTTAGTATTATGCAGCAGTTTTTTTTATCTGCAACTTTACCATATATTATCTTATATATTAAGCATTACCGAAAGAACGACTAAACGTCGGATAATAGGATGATAAATCCTGGTAATTTGTTATATTGCATGTTTTAACTAAAATCTATATAAGGGTTGTGACATTTGTCCTTTCCTGAAAATAATAACCGCTGAAACAAACACATAGTGTTTATGTCGTCCTATTCGTGGTGATTTTTGCAAGAAGAGGCTTGTCTTCTTAATTAGCGTCAACCAATTACATATACTCACATAATACCAGGGGCGTATAGATACTTCTGGAATACCTGTTCTTAAGAAGGATCTCCGTGAACATATGTTTTCTTTTGCCTTTGGTTTGGCGCTATCAAGCAAACGTTATATGGTATGGTTATTCCTTGTATTTTATGATTATGCGGTTTGCTTTCCTATCTATTACACTAGTATAGTCCAATTATGTTTCTCTATATTTAAAATAAGAAATACATTCGTGATACCTAAAAAGGCTTTAATGGTTCTAGTTAATCTTCATCATGTCCAGAGGTTGTTTCAGACCATTTAATTGATTAACAATCCGTATTAGCGCCGTCAAGCCAGCCTTGTATTTGACACCATACGGAAACTTGGCATTTTCTTGCGTATGTGCTAAGATGAAAGCCTTTTTAAAAAGGTAATTTATCTATGATATTTATAGTTTTCTACACTCCATTAGTAAGATTTCCATACTGCTATCCCAGTTTCCGATACCATACAGCGTGTACTAGAAATACACAAAGCAATAGCCATTGTCCCATCCCCTTTCTTCTACTTGTACCAAGGTACGGAGATGCATATCGTTAATCCCATTAGAACGTTTCCCATACAACTTCACTTTCCTTGTGAATTTGACTAATGCCTTAAAGCAGGCGTGAAGTCTGGATGTTATCTCACACAGATCATAAAGAGGTGGGATATCAGCTGACTTGCCTTTTTGAGGAGCATTTTTGTATTTTTACAATACCGTTATCAAATTAAAGTCAGGTTAATATTAGTAGAGATATTAATTATTTTGTAGTTGGTGTCTGTGAAATAATTGCCTTTCCTTCCTACCAATGTTGTTTAATTTCCGGTATGTAAACAGTGGTAGTTAGCTTTCTCTCACAATATTTCCAAAACAAAACATGTCCCATGCTGTTTCATACTGATGACTTAGAGCGGCGTTCGTGACAGTATACACTGTAATCAATAACATCGTTTGTGAACATGCAATCGTGCATTCTTTTTATAATAGTGACAAGATACAGTTTCCAATATACCAGAATGTAAAAATATTATTATAAGAAATGCAGTATCATTTATGTAAAATGTAGCTAGTGTTATATGATTAAATAACAATGAAAGTTATGATCCACAAATATGAAACAGAATTCAACCATATATTCTATGTATGTAACAAAAGTATCATTACATGTTCTTTTGGTGATTAAACTGTTAAAATTTACTATACAAATTTAGTATTCCTTTGTGTTAAAGAACCGTTTATAAAATCTAATGTAATATTTATTTATTCATCCATTCTGCAATAGTGTCAAATTCATTGATGTGGGGGGTATTGGGCCGCGTAATACCTGCCTTTGTATTCCCGTCAAGCCTGTCAGGTAAATAGGTATACATAGATTTACGTCCATTTATATCAGCGCTCTTAACCATGTGTCGGGTGTTCTCAAGGGTAGTTTGTCAACTAACACATGCTGTGTGAGCATGGCATTGCATTTATTACGTTCAATGGTCAATCTAGATGACTGAACGGAATTTTAAAGAAGCAACGTTGACTTCTTTCAGGAATGGTGTTTAATATAAATCCCTCTTTTCTATAGGTAGTCCAGACTAAGGATACCTGCTGACAAATCCGTCAAGTTTACGCATTTACTTCTTATGTTATTTAGCTATTTGTTTGTCTAAGATAACGACTCAACCTTCAGGTTAGCTACTGATATGGACTATGACAACTTGGTTATTTAAATGCTCTCAGACGACACTAATTGGAAAATAAAGAAGTGTATTGAGAAATGTCTACAATCTGGACGGAATACCAGGTAAGATACAGAATTTTCTTCCAGAAATATAACTTTCTTGGTTTCTTCACTTTATCTGTTATTTCAATTATACAGAGAAGTTTATCTGTTCAGTATCAATATCAATGTACTTGTGTTTTTCATGTGTTTGTCTGTTATTTACTTCATATTTTGTCCATTCTGGATATAGTATGGTTACTGTTGTTTTACATTTCACAACATTTTTATGATGCCAAGGTGCAGTGAAATGTAGTTCTCCGATCTGTAAACAAGTTCCAATACCTGGTTATATTGGTCAAAACACTAGACAGACTAAAGAATGACTTTCATATCCCATTTTATATATAACAGTTTTTATATTAGTACCGTCGGTATATTTTTCATCGTTTTCCTTGCATCTAATTAGATTTCAACAAACTTTTGACATTCATCCAAACCAAATCTGGATATATGCGCTCAATATAGTAAGCTGCAAATAGTCAGAATTTTAATTATTATAAATGAATCTTAGGTAAAAATGGTATTTTCGACTAAATTCGAATATGGAAATTATAAAATCCACGAGTGAGACATATCGTTATTAATGAAATAATCATGAAAACAGTAATACTTATTTTTGTTATTAACACGCATGTATGTTTCTCATGAAAATGTTCTTTTGTTTAATATTACTTATTGATAAAGAAGTATATTTAGCACGACAATGACTGTAGACGGGGTTACACCTGAAAAGCCTTATTAACCTTAGGCTTGTCTAAGTTGATATCTGAATTAATAAGTCTAACGTCTCAGTCATTATGTATTATTAATGTCAATAAAACACATCAATTTCCGCTCGGTCAACTTCTTATCTTTCTCGGCTTCATATAATCACTTAACAAAAGTTACAATTGGAAAAAAACGATAATCACGTGTTGATTATGATACTATCTGCGTCTCGTCACTCCGACACTACAGGAAAATTGTTAACATGCCAATAAGGCCATATACAGGGTATCGGCTAAACTTCTAACTTGCCGGAAATACAGAAACCCATTAGTACCATCAATCAAATTAAATCATAAACCGAAACAATTTAACAATTACATTAATAGAAATATATTAACGAAAATTTACCTGAAGTATTATTTTTGATATGTGTTAAATGTTTCCTTGACGTCAATACATATGTATATAATACCGTTTTATGATAGAACATATATCAATATGGACCCTAAGTATGCCTGTTGTATATGTCGGTAAGGAGTTACCATATACACATGTTTGAATAAAGGTATGTCATTAATTGTCTCATCGTAATGAATAATGACAATACGTTGCGCTTATCTTTACCAAAGATTTAGTAAATGATATCTTTATATCTACATTAATATACTTCTTCTCAAAGACACCGTCTATTAATGTACTTTGTAATGCGTGTGTCTCTGACTTTTTCAATCATCAGACCACTGCGTGAGATATGCTGTCAGGTGTTTTAACAGGTGTTTTAATATTCAACTAAAAAGCACCTATGGAATTTCCCTAGTTTTATGTGATTGCGGTGAACCTGATAAATCAATATATCACAGGTCTGAATATTGGCGTTTGATTCTGTTAATATGGACCCCTCATTGCACCCACCACTCAACGGCAGATAAACGTCAGATAAGGCAAATGTTAACTTGGGTCGCTTAAACACATGAGATATTAAACCACACGCCGTATACCCGTCCTCACTCTTAAAAGGATATGAAAATCCCAATACAGGTCAATATCTTTGACTTATGTGAATTGCGCTCGTGACGATTTGTATTAGTTCTGAAAAATGTGTTGTATCGTGAGAGTACAAAAGTGGTTAATCAAATAATGCTTATCTCAGAGAGTAAAACACATTCAGCAGAAATTAATTTCACTTCCTGTTTGTAAATTGATTGTTCTTGATACTGTAATATGTAAAGACTATTAATATAACTGATGTTTTACATGTTGTTGATTTGTGTCTGTTACTAGTCGTGTTTGTCATTGTGTATTTAATGCATATTTAATAACATTTCAAATGCTTCACGTGGTAAATGTATTGTATTTTAATTACAAGAAGTAGTTTCTAATAATGTAAATTACCAAAACGGAAATTACATTTTGAATTTGTTTAGAATGCTATTAACAATTGGCTATAAATTGGTAAATTGCCCTATAAAATGACAATACTAACATGTTTTTGTACTAAGAACACTGATAGCTTCAAACTCGGATGAAAACACTAACATAATAGATTATGATGCTTAATAAACAGAAAGTACTTTAAAACGTGGTAATTTTTCCGAACACATTTAAGTTTATAACAAGTAACTTGTAGCAGTATATAGCTTAGTTGAAAGGAAACATGATGGTAAAAAACTCCTGAATAAACCGGATCTGTATCTCCTGTATAGTGTTATATTTATGTTAACCTTCAATGCATATTCTAACAATGTTAAATCACCTTTCTTGTGGTCTATTTGTCCTTAAAACTCCCATTTAGGCACTTGGGGTGTATATAACGTCAAATTGGTGATAGTTAATGATATATGATAGACTGAAGGCAAACATTACTACCACAAATATGTCCGGGCGTGTGTACTTTCAGACAAACATCTTCTCGAGAACAGCTCCCGAGACTATGTCGTTCTTAACAGTCGAAAATGTTTGTCTATGTTGTATATCTATCAAAATGACTAGGAGATCTTTCGGTGTCTTTGTAAACAGAAAAGTGTTTAACCCTCCAGTCAATGAAATACGATACGTAATAAGGTATCCTAATATTTGAACCTTTATCTCTAATTGTGAGTTCATTAAATCCATATGAATGATCAGCAAGTGCCAAGGACTGTTGTGGAATTAAAAGACCTAATATGATAGTTAAAGATTTAAAATATTTTGAAAAATACAATACATTTCATACACATGAATGAAAACTTGAGTACGTGGTAGCCATGGAGACATTAGGTAGTATGTCTAACTTTTATGTCTACATATATCGCTTCCTTTTAGATTCTGACATAATAAGTTTGTCATTTTCGTATTTCCATATGTTATCATCTGTCAAATGACCTTATATAATATTTATTTATTTATTTTCGATAATGCCGATACCACTTATCGGTTCTATATTTCCGGTCAGTGTATCAGAAAAAATATCAACCTTTAGATCTGACGACAGATATCAGATCGGGATAAAATATTTAGCCTTTTTGTGTACTCTCAAGCAATTTCAGAGCGAGCATGATATTATACATTTATTTTTGAATATTTCACTGCTTGATCAGCAATACCTTTCCGTTTGATTCTTTGACTTCTTTGAGTAAATTGATATCAGCAGTGAAGGGTTTTTTCAATACCATCTCTTCCGTGTCGAAGCAGGCAGATAAATGCGAACATTCACAGATATATTTCATGAATCAAGAACAAAAACAAAAAACAAAAAACAAAAACAAAAAAACAAAAACAAAAACAAAACAAAACAAAAATTACACATGAAAAATGTACATATACAACACAAAATTACACATGAATTTTATTTTTCAATGACATAATATTCATAAATGTGTCAATATCTGGTCAATATGATTAATCCAGCCCTATTACACGCCTCAGATGATTAACAGTTTTATCGATTTTAATATCGTTCTGTTGACAAGTGGATAATATATAGGTTAAGGATAATAAAGGTATCGTTGTCAAGGGAACATCTTGCTATTACCAAAATGTTTGTTATGTGAAAGTCTTCAAATATTGTCCGATCTCAAGATCCTAACTACATTGTCTTATACTTAACTGTTAGTGGTTGATATTGTACCTGTTGTGTTGTTCCCGGCCGTCGATATTGTACCTTTGGTAGCTATTGGTACTATAGCATTGTTCTTTGTACTTACATGTCCGTTGTTCAGGCATTGTCTGTAGCTGAAGTCTGTACTTACATGTCCGTTGTTCGGGCATTGTCTGTAGCTGAAGTCTGTACTTACATGTCCGTTGTTCAGGCATTGTCTGTAGCTGAAGTGTGTACTTACATGTCCGTTGTTCAGGCATTGTCTGTAGCTGAAGTGTGTACTTACATGTTCGTTGTTCAGGCATTGTCTGTAGCTGAAGTTTGTACTTACATGTCCGTTGTTCAGGCATTGTCTGTAGCTGAAGTCTGTACTTTGTTGTCTGTTGTCAAGACTATGTTGTTGAAGTTTTGTACTAAGCTGTCTGTTATGAAGATTTTGTACTTGAAGTTTTGTACTAAGCTGTCTGTTATGAAGACTATGTTGTTGAAGATTTGTACTAAGCTGTCTGTTGTGAAGACTATGTTGTTGAAGTTTTGTACTTAGATGTCCGTCGTTAAGACCTTGTCTGTAGCTGACGTTTGTACTTAGATGTCCGTCGTTAAGACCTTGTCTGTAGCTGACGTTTGTACTTAGATGTCCGTCGTTAAGACCTTGTCTGTAGCTGAAGTCTGTACTTTGTTGTCCGTTGTCAAGACTATGTTGTTGAAGTTTTGTACTTAGATGTCCGTCGTTAAGACCTTGTCTGTAGCTGAAGTCTGTACTTTGTTGTCCGTTGTCAAGACTTTGTAGTTGAAGCTTTGTACTAAACTGTCTGTTGTGAAGACTATGTTGTTGAAGTTTTGTACTTAGATGTCCGTCGTTAAGACCTTGTCTGTAGCTGAAGTCTGTACTTTGTTGTCCGTTGTCAAGACTTCGTAGTTGAAGTTTTGTACTAAACTGTCTGTTGTGAAGACTATGTTGTTGCAGTTTTGTACTTAGATGTCCGTCGTTAAGACATTGTCTGTAGCTGAAGTCTGTACTTTGTTGTCCGTTGTCAAGACTTCGTAGTTGAAGTTTTGTACTAAACTGTCTGTTGTGAAGACTATGTTGTTGCAGTTTTGTACTTAGATGTCCGTCGTTAAGACCTTGTCTGTAGCTGAAGTCTGTACTTTGCTGGCCGTCGTTAAGACTTTGTTGTTGAAGTTTTGTACTTAGATGTCCGTTGTTAAGACCTTGTCTGTAGCTGAAGTCTGTACTAAGCTGTCTGTTATAAAGACTTTGTAGTTGAAGTTTTGTACTTAGATGTCCGTCGTTAAGACCTTGTCTGTAGCTGAAGTCTGTACTTTGTTGTCCGTTGTCAAGACTTTGTAGTTGAAGTTTTGTACTAAACTGTTTGCTGTGAAGACTTTGTTGTTGAAGTTTTGTACTTAGATGTCCGTCGTTAAGACATTGTCTGTAGCTGAAGTCTGTACTTTGTTGTCCGTTGTCAAGACTATGTTGTTGAAGTTTTGTACTTAGATGTCCGTTGTTAAGACCTTGTCTGTAGCTGAAGTCTGTACTTAGATGTCCGTCGTTAAGACCATGTCTGTAGCTGAAGTCTGTACTTAGATGTCCGTCGTTAAGACCTTGTCTGTAGCTGAAGTCTGTACTTTGTTGTCCGTCGTTAAGACCTTGTCTGTAGCTGACGTTTGTACTTAGATGTCCGTTTTTAAGACCTTGTCTGTAGCTGAAGTTTTGTACTTACATGTCCGTTGTTCAGGCATTGTCTGTAGCTGAAGTGTGTACTTACATGTCCGTTGTTCAGGCATTGTCTGTAGCTGAAGTTTGTACTTACATGTCCGTTGTTCAGACATTGTCTGTAGCTGAAGTTTGTACTTACATGTCCGTTGTTCAGGCATTGTCTGTAGCTGAAGTCTGTACTTACATGTCCGTTGTTCAGGCATTGTCTGTAGCTGAAGTCTGTACTTACATGTCCGTTGTTCAGGCATTGTCTGTAGCTGAAGTCTGTACTTTGTTGTCCGTTGTCAAGACTATGTTGTTGAAGTTTTGTACTAAGCTGTCTGTTATGAAGATTTTGTATTTGAAGTTTTGTACTAAGCTGTCTGTTGTGAAGACTATGTTGTTGAAGTTTTGTACTTAGATGTCCGTCGTTAAGACCTTGTCTGTAGCTGAAGTCTGTACTTACATGTCCGTTGTTCAGGCATTGTCTGTAGCTGAAGTCTGTACTTTGTTGTCCGTTGTCAAGACTATGTTGTTGAAGTTTTGTACTAAGCTGTCTGTTATGAAGATTTTGTACTTGAGGTTTTGTACTAAGCTGTCTGTTATGAAGACTATGTTGTTGAAGATTTGTACTTAGATGTCCGTCGTTAAGACCTTGTCTGTAGCTGAAGTCTGTACTTAGATGTCCGTCGTTAAGACCTTGTCTGTAGCTGAAGTCTGTACTTTGTTGTCCGTTGTCAAGACTATGTTGTTGAAGTTTTGTACTTAGATGTCCGTCGTTAAGACCTTGTCTGTAGCTGAAGTCTGTACTTTGCTGTCCGTCGTTAAGACTTTGTTGTTGAAGTTTTGTACTAAACTGTCTGTTGTGAAGACTATGTTGTTGAAGTTTTGTACTTAGATGTCCGTCGTTAAGACCTTGTCTGTAGCTGAAGTCTGTACTTTGCTGTCCGTCGTTAAAACTTTGTTGTTGAAGTTTTGTACTTAGATGTCCGTCGTTAAGACCTTGTCTGTAGCTGAAGTCTGTACTTTGTTGTCCGTTGTCAAGACTATGTTGTTGAAGTTTTGTACTTAGATGTCCGTCGTTAAGACCTTGTCTGTAGCTGAAGTCTGTACTTTGTTGTCCGTTGTCAAGACTATGTTGTTGAAGTTTTGTACTTAGATGTCCGTCGTTAAGACTTTGTTGTTGAAGTTTTGTACTTAGATGTCCGTCGTTAAGACCTTGTCTGTAGCTGAAGTCTGTACTTTGTTGTCCGTTGTCAAGACTATGTTGTTGAAGTTTTGTACTTAGATGTCCGTCGTTAAGACATTGTCTGTAGCTGAAGTCTGTACTTTGTTGTCCGTTGTCAAGACTTCGTAGTTGAAGTTTTGTACTAAACTGTCTGTTGTGAAGACTATGTTGTTGCAGTTTTGTACTTAGATGTCCGTCGTTAAGACCTTGTCTGTAGCTGAAGTCTGTACTTTGCTGGCCGTCGTTAAGACTTTGTTGTTGAAGTTTTGTACTTAGATGTCCATTGTTAAGACCTTGTCTGTAGCTGAAGTCTGTACTAAGCTGTCTGTTATAAAGACTTTGTAGTTGAAGTTTTGTACTTAGATGTCCGTCGTTCAGACCTTGTCTGTAGCTGAAGTCTGTACTTTGTTGTCCGTTGTCAAGACTTTGTAGTTGAAGTTTTGTACTAAACTGTTTGTTGTGAAGACTTTGTTGTTGAAGTTTTGTACTTAGATGTCCGTCGTTAAGACATTGTCTGTAGCTGAAGTCTGTACTTTGTTGTCCGTTGTCAAGACTATGTTGTTGAAGTTTTGTACTTAGATGTCCGTTGTTAAGACCTTGTCTGTAGCTGAAGTCTGTACTTAGATGTCCGTCGTTAAGACCTTGTCTGTAGCTGAAGTCTGTACTTAGATGTCCGTCGTTAAGACCTTGTCTGTAGCTGAAGTCTGTACTTTGTTGTCCGTCGTTAAGACCTTGTCTGTAGCTGACGTTTGTACTTAGATGTCCGTCGTTAAGACCTTGTCTGTAGCTGATGTTTTGTACTTTGTTGTCCGTCGTTAAGACCTTGTCTGCAATATAAGTTTTGCGCTTAGTTGTACTTTGTTAAAACTTATCTATATATAAGATTTGTACTTGGTTATCCGTTGTAAAGACTGTTTAACGAGACTATGACTCTAAATCAAACTCGATGAACCAAGGACAAAATCTAAATAAATGAATCATTTGCGAGGAGATCTTTGATAAAAAAAAAGTTCAAGAAAGTAAGGATTAAGTGTTCTAGGGGTAAGCGTCTTCTGCTTGATTGACGATATCCGCCATACAAATATAGGTCAGATCAAGCATCAAGTGTGTACAACGAAACCACAAAACGCACTAATGTGCATCAAGTGTGTACAACGAAACCACAAAACGCACTAATGTGCATCAAGTGTGTACAACGAAACCACAAAACGCACTAATGTGCATCAAGTGTGTACAACGAAACCACAAATGCACTAATGTGCATCAAGTGTGTACAACGAAACCATAAAACGCACTAATGTGCATCAAGTGTGTACAACGAAACCACAAAACGCACTAATGTGCATCAAGTGTGTACAACGAAACCACAAATGCACTAATGTGCATCAAGTGTGTACAACGAAACCACAAAACGCACTAATGTGCATCAAGTGTGTACAACGAAACCACAAAACGCACTAATGTGCATCAAGTGTGTACAACGAAACCACAAAACGCACCAATGTGCATCAAGTGTGTACAACGAAACCACAAATGCACTAATGTGCATCAAGTGTGTACAACGAAACCACAAAACGCACTAATATGCATCAAACACATCTAGCTTCAATACATGTTTCCCAAGTGGGTAATGATGACGACCATAGTCTATATAAACCTGCATTTCTAGATTATATATTGTGAATTGTGACGTTTGTTGTCGACACGTAATCATACTATTTTGATCATAGGTTTTTAACGCAATATGCTACTACCTAGAAACAGAAAATTGACAATACGAAATAAATACCATCACGCTTGTCACAAAACTTATTGGAAGCTGTCCCTGATTGCATTCAGTGAAGTTTTACATATGTATAGTTGTAATAAGCAGCCCATGTTACTACAAATTTTACATTTTCGATTATCAATAGACAATCAGTTCAATTATCAACACAAATCAATCCTCACTAGTAGAAGCGCCCGCTTGTACAGATGTTAACAGTATGTGAACTATTTAAAGTGTCCTTGATTTTAAGATATCAGGAGGATGTTCGATAAACGTTCGTTGAAATTTTATTAAATTGATAATATAAGGTTTGATCACGTCTTTGTTGACTGTTTGACTGGCAATTTCTGACTTATATCGATGTTTATGACGAATGAAAATATTTGGTATAAAAGTTTTAATTTTGAAAGATAAATTGTGTCACGTTTTCTTTATTTGATTGATTTTCTATTGACTATTCAATCGGTACTTGTATATGAAATTCTATTCAATTTAGAACCTTAACTGTAAAGATATAACAACGTGACATTTCTATATAGGCTATAAAATCACTTACAATCCTTCCATTTTCTTTTTATTATTCATGTTTTACATTACAAATGAAATCAACTAATGTGCCATAATAATATATATTTAATATTCGACACAACACAATACGGACTACAGTACAGGATATCATCCCATTAAAACATGCAAAATACAAGAGGTGCACGTGTCTAATGACCTGTTACGTCTCGTGTTACACAGGTAATACTGTTATGTAGATAGATGTAAATTTCGATATCGACCAAGGACTAAAGCAGTAAGTGAGGCATACATTGATATCAGCTGTGTGGAGCTTAAGCAGGTAAACACTGGTGAAAACAGGTATTATATTGCATATGCTTAAATAGAATTATATATATATTTTTCATTTGTGATCATATAACATACTATTAATGTTGTATTAACTATAAAGACAATATGGCGATGTAGCCTGATATCTAAAGTGTATTTTAAATAATTTTAAAATATTTTGAGTATTTTACTATTATGTAAATAATATTCTGAATCAAGAACACGTGTTCCACAATATTTGTTAAGAGACTACATAATCACAGAAAGAGATATATTTTAATTTTCACTGAACTGTATGATGTTGGATCAACATTCGACATTAAACGTTCAAACATAGGAATGTTGTGCTGCGCTACATTCGACATGATCAACATTTAGAATATGCATAATTCTCAGTGCGAGAGACGACATTTAACATTCAGAATTTGAATGTAGCACTTTTCGACATACGATATTCAACATGTTGAGCAACTTAACACAATTTATTTCCAGAAATTATATTAGACTTGCAAACATTCGCAAGATATACTCCTATTTAGATATCAGAAAAGTTGGCGAGTTTGTTTCGTTATAAATATTCAGTACCACATCTACTACAGGTTAAGTGGGTTGGTGAGTGGGTGACTTGTTAAGATGATAAAGTGATGTGTAGAATCCGCAGACCAACCTTCAAAGGGCTTGATAAAAGGATTGTCACGTAGATTTTTCAATAATGTACTGAACTGACGACGATAAATACCCATTGTTTATTGGTGTACAGATGAAGACACGACATTGGGATTCATTTAAATGGCGAACAAAAGACCTAATATATCGTAGTATGAGTGATACTTCAGTATCACGGGTGACTTGGTACATTGGCACTGTAGACAAAGTCTACAAAGTTATCTAAAACTATTTACAACACTAACATGTTACCGGATTTTCTGTTTTGTATAGGCCTACCTATTTTCAATCAATGCAATTTGTTAAAATTATTGGTAATTTATACGGGGGTACAGGTGTATGACATTTGATGTCAAATAAGTACTAACAAAAACATGAACCGAGATAGAGGTCGAAAGATTGTGTCAACATCTTAAACAATACACATTTTCAATTAATTATTACTACATAAGACTGTAAAACTTACACAGTTACACGTTTCCGATGTAGAAGAAATAGACACCACTTCAAGGAAGGATAAACAGCTCATATTTATGTTTTTTTTCGTAAATGACTTGTTTATTTTAATACGTGTACCTGTATTGGAACATGTATTAAAATATACAAGTCATTATTTGTATTTCAAAGTGCCTTACATAGAATTAGTGTTTGATGTCTATAGAAGTCAATAGCTCATGCTGACAGCCAAAAATGTTAATAATGTTTGTTTTTATATATGTTTAATGTATAAGTATTTTCAATTACGTTTATTAGTGCGATCTATATACAACACTGATATGCATTGTAAAGTGGTTTCGTATTTACAATAAATTTATTTATGTTAAATGATGATTCGATGTGAATGGATTGAACGCAGTAATAGCGGGACTTTATGACCAGAACGGAATGTTTGATAACCCTATTCTATTGATATATAGGGTAGACATTTCGGAATTTTAAATATTTTCATACAGCTTATATTGATATTCTTCCTGCTCTAATATCATTACATTTAAAGGGCCGAATTAATATTGCAGTGTGACTGATTTAAATGTCATATGTTTACCACCAAATATAGCTGTTCTACTGTCTGTAACGGAGAGTATGTATCACAGGATGGATATATTCTATGTGTGGTCTCTCTAACAATGATTGTGACTATCTACTACGAACCTACTAACGTTGTACAACATATAGCTGTAAGGAAGCACGCCTGATTGTTGAATATGTCTCCAACAACTTTTGTAAGTTTTTGTGTTATCTCTCTCAATCCTGATAGAGGGAAGATTGTCGGCGTTGTGTACAATATTGACATCGTGATACATCTACTTCCAGTCATTTGTATTGATGAGGAAGTCGACTGTCATATAGGTTTAATGTTTAGTTAGTAACTGACTTGCTGGTATGTAACGTTGTTGTGTAAGGTGCGATATTACTGTAAAATCGATGTGATTCTGTCCTCATCGTACAGAAACATAAAACTGGGTCTCTCTTTATAACACAAATAGTATAGTCGACTACTTCTCATCCTTGAAAAGGAGTTGATACAACTGTCATGGTGATTTTTGATGTGTGTGGATGTGACAGAGATATTAGGTATATAGAATTTATGTATAACGGATAGTCATGTTGTATTTAGCTCAGTGATAGTGTCAGTGATTAGCAGCTACCAATGTATTACAGGAGTTAGTTACAGTTGTTTTGTCTCCTTGACTCGTCCTAGTTTAGACGTTGTCTCAACGTCGTGATACCGGAGTTGTACACGGGGTTATTTATTGTACAGTCTATATAACATTCAAACAGATATATATACATTGTGTCAGAACGGACAATGACTGGAACATTTTCAAGAAACGATTGTTGTAGAAGTAATATTTTGAGTTTTAGATCAATATATATTATGTAACTGGAAAGCTTACCCTGTTTTACTGACAGTAATCATTGTTAATTACTAAATCCTTTGATTCGGAAAATTTTGGAAAGGGGTTTATTGATAAAATAGGCATAAGGACAACGGAACTTATTCCGTGAAGTTGTAAGAGTTATCTAACTTTAAATGTAATGCGTCACATCCCTATGTCCCTTCTCTATCATTGTAACTACATGTAGTTTGAAACATTATCAAAATGGTTTCAGAGAAAATACCATGAAATATGTTCAAGCTTTCCATAGCAAAGCTTTGTCGATTTTAACGACCATAGATATAATAACTAGACAGTCCTTTGCTTATATTTACATTTCGTGGTCTTATGCCGATAATAACTTGATTTAAACTACCTAGGTAAGGTAAATGATTCATTATCGACACTGTAATTCGTCACCCGTCTCCATTTTGATACCCAAACTACTGACATCATAGCGGTCTTTCTAGTTAGATTTTATGGTGGCATTCCAAACAAACATTCATTACAATCCCCATATAGTTTTTATGGTACGAATACCAATCACAGCATGTGTGATGTTTAGCTGAATAACAGTTTTTAGCATACTAATCATATATTACCGTGGTATTTGACTTATATATGGTAACAATTGTGTGAAGCAATGAGGATTTCGGAGGACACTTGTTCTTGTCGATTTATCTTACCTAAAGTCCAGTGAGGATAACATTAGCTAGATGGTGTAACATTGCGTCAAACACAAACCAGAATTTCTACTCCGTCATCAATTAAAAATAGAAAGAAAATATCGGGTCTCTTTAAAAAGATAACGCAAAAATGATTCTGTTTTAACTATGTAAAGCGTCTACCTGATAGAAAGACAATTTGCATCCTCGATATTCACTCGAGGCAAAAAATACTTTCCACAAAATACGGCAGATAATTACATATTATCATTTTTTTTTTTTTTTGCTGGTGGATTCGTTAAACAGAATGGACACATTTAACATACAATCGTTTACAAACACCGAGATTTTAAGCGTAGGTATTTAACATCTACCGAAGATTTAGATTACGGTTGATTGGTTTGGTGGTTGGTGACATGACTGACTGGTTGAAATTTGGTTAGTTGGTTGGTTGTTGGTTGGTTGGTTGGTTGGTGAGAGGGCTGTTTGGTTGGTTGACTGGTTGGTGAGAGGACTGATTTGTCTCCGTGACTCTTCCTATCGATAAGTAATTAGTGAAAGGTTTCTTAAGTTGTCTATCAGTAGTTTGACGTCATAAGGTGTATTGAAGCTTAAATGTATCATTCTTGACAATGATACATTCTTTACTTGTGTGGAGACATTTAGAATCATTTCGACTTTTATATTACATATGTATTGGTGCTATAGTACACTGTTGACATGTGGTATATGTAGTGGCGAGATTCGGGTAGGTGTAAATTGCAGCACATGATATCGTTTCTATTACTATTTCAGCCTTATAATGAATAGCACAAACTTTGTAATATTTTTAAAAGTATCAAATTACCACAGTTATCGTTAGGCAATAAGAGAAAACATTATATAATAACTATATGAAACTTTTCATATTCATAATCAGATCATATTACTGGTGAAAGGCGTTGATTGTTGTTCCAGATTTAACCCTTCCATGTAACGTGAAATATAGCTGTAATGTATACTGATAATACTTACTTACAAACGCAAGCGAGATTCAAGTCCGCATATTTTTAGCCATTTTGAGTGGACTTAGCTTGGTAATTGAATATGTATACTTATCTTACATTTACATATACATGTATATTAATTATCCCTTGTCGTTACAAGAGATTATTGTACAATTGTATATGATACCCAATACAACGGACAAGAACTATTCTTGTAGGCAGCTAGAATACCTAACAATTACACGCCTTCTAATTTTTATAGTACTAAGGGATTTTACACAAAGTTCCTATCCCAAACTGATGTACCCTTCTCGTTCTTAATTTCCCTCGGATAATAACTTGTTGTACATAAGGGCAGCTCTCGGCTGTGGTAAATATATCTAGAACACAGACGTAAAAAATTATATACGTATTTATACACTTAAACATAATTGGTTATACAAGTCCTGCTCATGTTAAATGTACGGGTATCGTATCCGTTCTTTCATATATCCAAACGTGTATTATTAATTGGTTGATATATCGATAATCGGGATAAAAAACAATTATAGAATCTAAATAAGTTCTTATCATTTTGCTACACGACAATCAGAAAGTGGGAGTTGTCGCCCTTCATACAAGATTTTTCTATGTTATCTAAAATTAATTTTGAATGAAACAATTATAAAATGTGTATCTTAGCGATAAAATTTCCGTTTTCTAACTGGCATTACGCGGCATAGACATTTAAAATTTTTTTCTCAAAGTTATTCGCATACAAACATATGTTTGTACATGTTTAGTGCAGAAACTTTAACCAGTGATATTCAATTCCGATACAACTTCCATGATTTGATATGCATCGGTTCAAATGTGTGTCTTTGAAGTTCTGCTATACATAAATTCCTATTTCACCAGTATTCATCACAGATATCTGTAAAGTTTGGGGTTTTTCTGTAGTTTAGATACATAATAGCGATTTAATGTCGATACCGTCGGTACCTCGAATGGAGCTCTTCAGATCTACATAATCTGTATCATTTAATCATGCACACACTGTTCCGTCCGTGGACTAGCAGAGCATGACATAATTGCACCTGTAGACACTCAATAGGTGTATGATATCATGATACGGAACTAAAGTAGTCTGGAGCCGGAATATTACATATTGATGTCGTCAAATGAGGTGTACGTTGTGTATATTAAGTACCATTTAAATACAGTGTAGCTTTGTGGGGGTACCAATCATATTCAGAGCGAAGGATTTAATATGCCTGCAAAAATAGATAAATAAACAAACAAATAAATAAGACAAGTTTTGGTGTTTTGTGAAGAGGATAGATCTTTCTCGTATATATGCACTGCTAGATTTTTGTAGCCCCCCAGTGTCTCTGGTATGCGACATTTCGCGCGAAGAAAAGTAATTTTAAATGGTTAAATCGAATTGTCTTTCTGACACAATTCGCCACGGGGAGGTAACTTAGGTCATTTAAAAAAAACGAAAATTATCCACATACTTTTTAAAAGCAATTTTGCATCAAAATTTTATAGACATATATTTTATTTCATATTCAGGGAACATTTCTCTATTTTCGACTTCCTCTAGAATGAGGTGATTGCCCTTAAAACTGTTAACATACATGTAGGTATGTCAATCTTAGCAGCCACATCCCCCTCGATATTTAACAATGAATAGAAACAAAGGTACTTATTTTACTTATTTTTAGAAACATCAGTCTGTGGTAGAGATATAATGGCGGTGGTGTGATTCTGGGCGAGCGTAGTACAGCCGATAAGACGTATCATATACTAAAATGATCCCCAAAGATAGTATCTAATCTGTTCTACATAAGTAAAGGTTGTAAAAGTATATAACACTGTAATGTAGGTAAGTTTGTATATAACCATGTACCTAGAGCGACAGTACATACCCATAACCAATTAGCTGCGTATATTCAACACAAGAGTAATGGACCTCGAGAATGTCTTTGTTATGTTTATAATCAGCACGTATTTTATCTGCAGATGAAAACAATCTTCATAAAAAATTAATAGCTTTCCTATCTCGAATATTGCAAATACATAATGATCTTTAAGTTGTTCTTATCAGAGATATACATAAAGTTTTCGATCTTCACATATATCAAACAACAACAACAACAACAACAACAACAACAACAACAACAACAACAACAACAACAACAACAAATTCCTAACTCATATATGATCAGGTCCTAATGTAATATGACTCTGAAAATGACATCTCAATCAAAGAATAACGGAGCAACGCCTTGTGCTAAACCTCGAAAGTCTTATTACTGCATTTCACAAAGGTGATTGGTTATTTTTCTCCTACGTTTCCTTGTTCCTCAATTTCTACTATTACAAGTTATGACGATGAACTCCAAACATCTCACCACGATCAATGACACATCTGAACACCGTAATCCGATTACATTAAGCATTAAGAGCTGAAGTCAGAGTTGACGATTTCAGAAAGGTAGCACGGGTTTGCTATATTTTTACTTGGGAAAGACAGAATTGTTTAAAGAAACTTTCCGCTATACAGCATGAGGTTTCGGAGTACATCTCCTTTTCTTACAAATATCAAAGTGAAGAAATTGAACAGCGGTTTTCATGTCGTTATGAACGCTTGGTCGTCATTTTAAATACGGATTATACCCGTATGTGATTATACTGACAATGTTTACATAGGTTCGATCAAATCCGGATCCGTTTTAAATTCAAATTACCTTAATTATCAACCTATCGACATTTCCAGTCACTTTGGAACATCTAAATGCCATCCATTTCTTTGCTTCTTACATGTGCTATTAGGCAAAATGACAAGTTTCGACATAGCTCTATTTCTGTTACGATCACAATCCTATAAACGCTATTTCTTTTGTTGTTGTTTTATGGGAGACTATAGCGAGAACGTGCCTTTATACGATTAAATCGTACATGTGAAGTTGTTTAAGGCTGGGGAAAGGAGTCAAGTGTGACGAATGTTTACATTGTGGTATATTTAACTATAAAAAAGCTAACAAAACTTCATTTCGTCACTTTCCTTTGAATTAAAGTCTTGCCAGAACTCGCAGAAAAGATTTCCATCAGATAGGCTACAAGGTTACACCGTTATCAATGCTTAAGTCGTAAATTTCGATAAAAAACGAAAAAGAATTTATTCTTCGCAATAAAGAGCTTGCTGTTTTACCAATGTTAAATTGTTTATTTACAACAACTAGTAACACACAAAAACCATTCGTCTCCCTCCGGTATTAAATGGATATATATATATATATTTATACCAAGCGATTCGATTTATTTTTCCAAAGTCTAGTAAAGTATTTTAAATGCAGAAATGAATTAAGTTCCATGTCTGTGCTTATATGGCTTATACAATATTTTAAACTGCAACACGTATTATCCGTTCTAATTAAGATAGATGATACATGTGTGATTTCAACGGCCTTTTTCATTATTTTGAAATCGTGTTATCTTTAAGTTCTATATACACTGTATATCGCTGATTTCGATTATTTTGTTATTTATTTATAACCCCTATAAACTGTACAGGTATTCATAACTTCAGATTATTGTATCCGTTTCCATGACAGTGAAACGGAAGTATAATTTTCTAAATACCTTTCAGTGGGAAAAGATTTCGATGAAATCTATATTCTCATATGTTAACGAAATACGTCCAAATATATACCAATTAAGCACAGAAAACTATTTCTATATATTGTTTCTTTTTCTTTTTTAATTTCAGGTCTCATACTTCTGACGACGCAATGGCGAGATTCAAATTTCAATCGTCCAACAGGTTCTCATGTTACAGTCTGAAATTGATTTCCCAAGATTCCATCGAGTTGACAACATCAGTAAGAGCAATCAGGGCTTGTTAATTCTAATGACGCATGCTGATGGTGCGGTTTGTCTGCACTAGTGCTATATTGATGTTCACACGTGATTTGACAAATCTTTTAAATTAAACAAAGTTAAAAAAAGATATTAAGGCAGTCAACATGAGTGGCTACTTACTCAAAGCATACCGTTCACAAGAAGTCGCACGTGAACGCAATAAGCGCGAGGACCGGAAATTAAATTTGAACTTAAGCGGCAAAAATGGACCGGAAGCGGTATACAAGTTCAATTTAGATAAAGTGAATCACGAGCAGCGCGTGATAGCACGAGAACTAGGTCGTATACGAACGATGGGCCCAGCACGAGCGACGGGAGACCTGCAGACACTTACCAAAGAACAGAGTATGGCAGACCGCCAACTAGAGAAAATCCGGCAGGGAATACATAAACCCACAAATAAAACATTACTGACACCAGACAAAAAATTCCATCATCCGGTATTCAATTTTACAGATATTCCAGTGCACGAAACAAATACAAATGTTGGTGCGAATGAGATGAAAAAGTTGAAAGAAAGTGCGAACTCTATCGCGGATTTAAAAGGTCATCCTATAGATAGCATTGACAGTGAAATGGACGGTTTTATGATCATCAAATATCTCGGTGACTTGCACAACAACACACAGACATACACAAGAACCCCTCCGCCCAGTGAAAGGGGTGCTAAATCTCCGGTGTATCGTTCCCCAACCAATCAGATCGATATCGATACACCGCGCTTAGCTTTTAAACGATTGGCAGAGATTGGCAAAATTGACTCTGATCAAGCGGAACAGTTCTATTCAGATACAACACGACAAGGCACAGAAAAAGAGGTTATTAACTCGGTGACTACCACTGATGTTCGTTCAAGAGAAGTGAAAGGGGGCGTTACCAAAGAACGAACGACAAAGGTACCAAGAGAACACAAACAGAAAGCAGGAAAGCAACAAAAGGAACAAACCAACATCTACACATCGTCACTGATAGTACCGGAAACAACACTAAGGAGTTCATCACAGTCAAATTTGTCGCCGAAAAACGATCTTTTAGATTTTGCGGAACTTGCAAACGTTGACATGGCTAGTGTACGAAAGAAGGTGACAAAGAGACTGTCCAAGGACTACATAAGTGGTCAAGGGTCAGCATTGTCTGACCCCGGATCTAACAGAAAACACAACAACCGTAAAGGCACAACGTCAGCTGATCCAGAGATTTCCACCGGTTCGCAACACAGCAACAACGAAATTCCTGCTTCTTCAGTAAAACCGGAAACGGAAGATGCACCCAGACCGCGTCCAGAACGGCGGATGTCTAAGCAACAGGTTGACGAATTACTTCGAAAGCCTGTACTGGACCCGGATATGTACAACGTAGATGGTTCCCTCAAGACAATGTTTACTCTTCCAAGTTTTGATAAATCATGGGAAGAGGCACAAAAAGCCCGTTATATACGGTCAAAGGAAAAACTCGAACGAGACCGTGAACTGACGACAAAGGAAATATTCTCCCCATAATTAGTGTAATAATTACTTTAAAGACGACAAAAGTTATCTAGTTACTATCTTAAAGAATGTTAATTGTGTCGGTTGGTCATCAAAACATAGTCATGTACTGCTAACGCTCATGTGTGATGCTCTGTACCACCGCTCGGAGACGTTCACTAATTCCAAGTTACACAAGATTGCAGGGATGATCGACATTAGTGTCTTTTTATTGACAACAATACGTCCTCGGTCGTTTGACGTTGTGAGCTGTCATCATGACGTCTGTGTTTTTATTTCGAACTAAATACATTGAATTAGAATTAACCAACATAGTCAGCATTGTCTGAAATGTAATTCATGGATTCAAATTTCCTCAGTGCCATTTTGATGGACCTATAAATAGTATGTAAAGTCGACTGTGATATATAGTATCTATTGTATTAAGAGATAGCGTTTTTACAAAAATGTTCCCACAGGAACTGCGATGTTAAAATGGGACAATGAAATCGTTATCTATATTCTAACTGTGAACTATTTGTATAACCTTTTCACCTTGGCATTTTGGTTCCGTCTGTTCCCAACAGTTTGTGCCTTGTGTAAATGTAAATATATCGAAATGTTGTTCTTTTTGTGTATACAGTTAAATGTTATCAACAAACACATCGTGTTGAGCGGAAGCCTTTGTTGACAGCCTTAATTTCCTGTATGGAGGTTGGTATTAATCTACCTGGGGTCGTGTTACCTGTATTTACAGTCTTTGTTAGAGTTTGTTGTTTTCATTATTAACTATGTTACAATCATTCATTTAGGCCTGGAGTCTTACTTTATCTCTAGAATATAATGAGATACAAAAGTCAGTATAGGAAACATATAATAAAATATATGAATGAAGATAATGAAATAAGATGTTATTTGATTTTTTTATTGAAAGTTAGAAGTAGATGCAATGAATGTTTAAATGATACAAAACGTGTTAGTTTTAATTGCTTTATGAGAAATCACTTATCTTCAACAATGATATGTACTTTCGTTTTATTTTCACTCTAGTTTATGATTGACCAATGGTATAAGAGTCTTTGATACGACACAAAGTCCATGTAAGTGGGGCGCCGTTTTACGTTAAATGCACTTAAGTGATATCTCTTAGACGATTTGGTGAAAACACGAGTTCAGTTATTGATGACAAATATTGATTTGGTGATATCACTAAATTATTTGGAGATATCGCTACATTATTATGATGAATTCACCTAAAAGTCAATTGAACTGGTGATGTCACCATATTAAATGAACTGGTGATGTGACTATATGAACTGAACTGGTGATGTGACTAAATAACTCAACTGGTGATATCGCACAATGAATGTCACTTTATTATAGTGATATCACCAATTCAATTAGTGATATTACTAAAACGATTACACGATATCACCAATTGACCAGGTTTTATCACCTAATATTTCTTATGTTGTTACTTAAGTGTTGTAAAACAACAACCCATACATTCGAGTCAATCCCACCAACATTTGCGTAACTATCTATAGATATATTCTAAATAAGTTTCTTGGCATGATATGTAATACAGTTGATAGAGTTTGCTATTACCTGGATTAGAGTTTATCAATTGAACTTATGATTCCCCAGACAGAATAATTATCAGAAAAGTGTTTTCTTGGTAATCACATGACTCGGTTCAGGTGTGAGTCACGTGATAAACCCATCCCTAGCTATATACATATATGGAAGATCAAAATTTCGAACAAAAACTTTAAAATACAGTTTCAAACGATTGACTTAGTAATGAAACCTGTCCCCACTTGTATAAAACATCTCAACTTGAGATTTCCTCAAGTCGAGATTTTCCTCTGCTGATATCTCCTCAAAAACGGCTTGTATAAAATTTTCTCAAGGAACAGGAGGAAGTCCTCGGCTAGGACGTCATGAAATTCCTTGATGAATTTTCATACAAGATATTTTCAAGGAGATATTAGCTGAGGAAAATCTGGGCTTGAGGAAATCTGAAATTGAGATATTTTATACAAGTGGAGCCTGAAATGTCTTGCTCTTATTAAAATGCTAAACTGGACACATACGATTGCTGCTAACTATCAGCTTACGTATATCGCTTTAATATAAGTTGCCAATGTGTTTTTAATCTAAATACGCGAGCTCCTGTGCAGTAAGGTCGTGCACAACAGCAATTTTTCGCTACTGCATAAATCACGTGAACCCTTTATCATATCAGATGGTTCCAGAAAATGAAGTCTGTTAACAAGAAATGGATGTTGTAATTTGTACTTGTCATTAATCCCTTGTGAACAGTGTTAAGTACCTAAGAATATAGAATTCCAGTTTATATCTTATAAGACAAACCAAGTTCTATATAAAATGTAACGACCAATACAAACACGAACACGTCTTTTAACAAGTTCTTCATCAAAGTTAAATTGATGGGTCAACGCCGCATTTATAATAAAAAAAGGCACTCTCATAATGAGTTCTGAATGGGCGTTTGAGAAAGAACGTGTTTAGAACCAGCGTGCGTCACTGTTACTATATCACCTACGTATTAATAGATATCAAGACTTTGCAATTATTTACGTATGATGGATGTATGATTAAAATGAAAATAAAATCTAACAGGAACGTATAAAGAAGAATATTAAATGATCTATTCTGACTTTAAAGCCACATTGTCCCCTCAAATACAAATAAAGTTCATGTACGTGTTTTAACCTGGTCGTAAAAAGTAAATGTCCATTGAAAACCCAGTTAACCCCAAGCTAGAATGTAGTGCTTTGGTCGATAATAGCCGCTCAATAAACAGGTATACACAAATATGTTAATGTCTTTAGTAGTGATTTTATTGATGTCGTATAACCAATGAATAACACAGGGTATGACAGGTATGTTGGCGCACAATTTACAGCGTAGCTCGTGTCTTGTCAGGGAGAACAAAGATTTTCGGACAGATTTATTAATGGAAAATCATGTGCGAACCTTGTAATTAAATGTTGTCTTATCAATGCGCCACTGTTATTTTTGTTTACATACAGACAAAGCCTACCAAAGAGAACGACAATTCCGTGTTTTACAGGTATTGGCCTTAAATCTTCAGGAGGGACAACGTTAAAGTGATGACGGAAACATGTGGCAATTAGACCCTCCAAAGGTATGATTGAGTGAAAGCATACATATGATGGACCAATTACCAAAAAGACAGACAAATGGACAGCCGAAAACCATATAATTATATACCAAAGGGACAGACGAATGGACAGCGGCAAACCATACAATTATATAGCAAAGAGACCGACGAATGGACAGCGACAAACCCTATGATTATTTACCAAAGACACAGACGAATGGACAGCGACAAACCCTCTGATTATTTACCAAAGACAAAGACGAATGGACAGCGACAAACCCTATGATTATTTACTAAAGAGACTGACGGATGGACAGCGCAAAATTATCCAATTATGTACCATTTTACTAAAAAGACCGACGAATGGACAGCAAAACATAACCATTCTGACGGACCTATACATTTTTAACAATAACCTTTAATGGCAAGATATTCTAGACGTTCAATGTGGTATAATGTATGTATCACTTCAGCATAACAAATAGTGTATATACCTAACAAATAGTGTATATACCTAACAAATAGTGTATATACCTAATAAATAGTGTATATACCTAACAAACAGTGTATATTGTATATACCTAACAAATAGAGTATATACCTAACAAATAGAGTATAAATAGAGTATATACCTAACAAATAGTGTATATACCTAACAAATATGGTATATACCTAACAAATAGTGTGTATACCTAACAAATAGTGTATATACCTAACAGATAGTGTGTATACCTAACAAATAGTGTATATACCTAACAAATAGAGTATATACATAACAAATAGGGTATATACCTAACAAATAGAGTATATACCTAGCAAATAGAGTATATAAACAGTGTATATATATTGTATATACCTAACAAATAGAGTATATACCTAACAAATAGTGTATATACCTAACAAATAGGGTATATACCTAACAAATAGTGTATATATATACAGTGTATATTGTATATACCTAACAAATAGAGTATATACACTAACAAATATAGAGTATATACCTAACAAATAGTGTATATATACAAATAGAGTATATACCTAACAAACATTGTATATACCTAACAAAAGTGTATATACCTAACAAATAGTGTATATACCTAACAAATAGTGTATATACCTAACAAATAGTGTATATACCTAACAGATAGTGTGTATACCTAACAAATAGTGTATATACCTAACAAATAGTGTATATACCTAACAAATAGTGTATATACCTAACAAATGGTGTATATATCTAACAAATGGTGTATTTACCTAGCCAACGGTGTATATACCTAACCAATGGTGTATATACCTAACAAATAGTGTACATACCTAACAAATAGTGTATATACCTAACAAATAGTGTATATACCTAACAAATAGAGTATATACCTAACAAATAGTGTATATACCTAACAAATAGTGTATATACCTAACAAATAGAGTATATACCTAACAAATAGTGTATATACCTAACAAATAGAGTATATACCTAACAAATAGTGTATATACCTAACAAATAGGGTATATACCTAACAAATAGTGTATATACCTAACAAATAGTGTATATACCTAACCAATAGAGTATATACATGTATAAAACTTCCCGATTCTGTATAACAAACGATACAAGGTAATGGCGCCACACCAACAGAAGTGCACAAAACAGAGCCAACTATACTCAATAATGTACCCGAGTTAAACAAACAAAAAATCGAGAAAGAAACAACCGCCTTTTCTATCCGGAAATTATGTGCACGCCCAGTAAATAGTGAAACAAAATCTACTGTTCTATCAATAGGTCCCGAAACATGTACACTGACAGCCAGATCACTTGTGATTGATACTTGATAGATTGTTCTGATGTCTAATGTCTGTCTCAAATGTAAACCTTTAATATATTTATAATAAAACCCAATAGTGCATATTCCAGACTGAAGATTAAAATGCTTTATCGCAGGACAATTCCATATGAAACTACTCCCGGCGATAAAACAGTCTATTAAACCACTGTTTACCTATACTTTTGATTAAAGATAGACAAGCAATGTATGGTTTATGGAACAATATTGAAAAAATGATGAATATAACAACGTCGTTATTTTCCTTATAGTCGATGTGTTGGCCATGTAGAGGAAAATGGCCATCTACAAACAAGACAAAACGTTAAAGGCTAGTTTATCATATGACCCAAAATTGAATGTTGCGAAATGGTGTCCTACGGAAAGCATAACAGACCACTAAATATTAAGACAGAGAAGAGAAATTGCAAAAATCTTTAAAAAAAAAGAGACCATTCTTACATTAATGCTGGAGTTCTTTACCAGCACTTCGTACATATCTTTCATCGCGTTAAAAGCCGAAACACTGCGAAAAACAGCTTTATTACAGATACAAAGAATGTTTCATTAGAGGCTTTTGGTATGACTGATCTTTTCGGAGACTATCCAGTGGCATGTATGTTCAAGAAACAAAAAGAAATTACCAACATGTCAACATAATCATAATCCAAGTAAGAGCAAAAAAGAAAAATGTTCACGGTGACACCTGAAAAAGTATATAGAAAATAAGATCAGGTGTTGAGGAAGAGTCAGCGTCTTTTGCTTTATCGACGACTTCCGCCATGTAAACATTGATCTATC
Organism: Ylistrum balloti; assembly: GCF_031769215.1. Classification (NCBI taxonomy): domain Eukaryota; kingdom Metazoa; phylum Mollusca; class Bivalvia; order Pectinida; family Pectinidae; genus Ylistrum; species Ylistrum balloti. Next base: position 139,476 of record NW_026783057.1, read on the forward strand.
CAAGTAAGTAATGTTATATTCTCAAATGAGAACAAGGTATACAACAGGCAAACTAACGGGCATCAAACAAGCCCAGCTTTATATTGCAGAAAGAGATAGAAGATTTCTCATTGAATTAAATAGGACGACTGTGACACTTCTCAAAATATTTTCATCAACCTGCACCTTTCGAAACCCTGTGTTTACGACTTCTTGGTTGAAAATCGTGATAATGGGAATATGTCCTTGAATATCGAATGGGGATACAGGAATATTGCTGTCCAGAAATGGAAAATTCACAATTTGGAAATTGAAATCATCACCCTTATCACACATTTCGGTGGAAAGTTGTCCTGTTGGTTTCGTTACAGGAAAATATCGAGATAAGTAGCTGATGTTGAAGAGCCTATCATGCTGTTGACCTCACAAAGTTGACGAATAATCTTGTCTTCTCTTATCTGTCCGCAATTTTCTTCTGACACATTTGAGGAGTCTTTATTTTCTTTTTCCTTTTTAGGCTAAACGTACTCAATACGTACAGCCTATTGCGACGGCCTTTTTCAGACAAAATTTACCGATCCTGGCCTTCTCATTGGCTGAAATATCGAAAAGAGTTAGAGCCCTCTAGCGGCAATTTTCTGCGTAAATAATGCCGCGATTTTTCAAATCGCTATTTTAAAAGCATCAAAAATTAGTTTATTTTTTAAATAACAATACGATTACTATTTATTTCAAAAAAGAAGCACAGTGTGGTTGAACTATTGATAAATTTTGAACAATATATTTTACGGAATTCTCGACATGATGTAAGCGTACAGAACACTGTACGTGAGAGTTGGCGCCATGATAAGAAGCTAGTCTGGGGGCTTGGTTTCAATTATCAACTAACAGCACTTATAAACAAACAAAACTTACAAACAGAACATCAATTTTGCTTTAATCCTTGTCGTTGTGGCAAAATCGTCTTAATATATAAAATCACTTTTCGTCCTAGGCGCACAACCGCCGATATGACACTTTTTCAGGATTTTCACACCCACCTCATGACACTTTTTCAAGTTTTTGAAGATAAAAAGTTTGCGCTTCGTAGGCAATGTACATTTGGTGCTCATGATTTATGAATTATATATTTTTAATACTGTACTGATCATGATGCTGACTTTGTTATAACTTATATTTTTGTCTTTTAGTTTTATTTGATGAAGGTTGATTGTGTTGATTTCTCAATGTTTGTTAATGTGTATCAAAGTTCCTTGAAATGAAAATATTCCTTCAAACAAAGCGCGTATTAAAAAAACCCAAAATATTCATGTTTATAATTATCAATTAACTAGAACGAAATATTTCCATAACATATTTATTCATTTAGCGTGTCATGGTGACATTATCGAATGCATTGGAAATATAATTATAATAAGTAAGGACTATTACTTTGCAATACATTCAAAATAAAGAAGTAGGTATAAAGTCCTTTCGATTTGTTTAAATCCTCATATTGATAGGATAGTAATTGCAACATCTTGGGTATTTCAAAGGTTTTATTTAGTCAACTTCATCATAGAGCTATTTATCATTTGGCTTGTTGGCAATAAATATATGGTTGTACGTATTTTGTTATTTTTTTTTACCTATTTTGATTTATTCACATTATTGTCGTCAAATTTGAAATAAGAATTAAGATATAAAATCGCTTAGAATTAAGAAAAATAGCCTCTGGTTCTCTTATTTTAGTAATTTTTGCATTCCAAAGTGTAGGAGTATGGGGAAAGTAATATAGCTTAGCGGTTATCTGTGAACATTTTTCAATACGTTTAGCCTCTCAGGACTTTCAGTACTTTGATTCATGATCTGGCTTCGAAATAGACACGCTTCTCACGTGTAGATACTCCGGCCGGGAACACATTGTAGATCTAGTCATATCAGCGATTAAACGTTAACAAGCTTTTGGTTGAGCACATACTTGATCATCACCGTCAACAGGACGAAGCGTTATCTCCGCTGCCACGTGTTTCTGAATTACATGTAGCTATCATTTTTTTAGGTGAAGCGTCACTTCGTGTTATACTGTCTGCATAGATCACTCTCCGAGGCATCGCTCGCAGTAGTAGGTGTCTCAAACGCTGAACCATATCTAAAACCAATACTTTTATCAAATAAACACCAAATAATACCACTTTTGGGAAATAACTTTAATTCAAATGTACACGTTCAATCAGCATGTATACCAGAGAATATAGAATAAGCTTAGTCTGGTGAGAGAAAATTCACTTAGGCAAGTAAACAGTATAAATTGTTTCCACACAATAACATGACGCCAAAGAGATATTCCTAATGAAACTGCAAAGCTTCGAGTCCCTTTAAAGTTATTTGTATCAAGTTATTAGTGATATTTGTGGAAATGTTCAGCGCCATACACCAAGGTCCTGTTGCTTATCGGGATCTCGAACCCGGCTTTCCTACATCATACAGCTATGATACATGATATATGACCTTATACTAAAATGATATATGAAATTATCCTGGATCTCTTATAACGATATTTGCTGGCATCAATTGAGATGTATGGACACAGACATAGACAGTTTCTGCTTCATGTAAACTTTAAGGTATCAAGTCATTAGTCATACGTTCTCTTAGGTTAAGTATCGGGTTCCTCTGCCTATATTGCCTATTTGGTAGCAGATATGGCTGTTGCAACATCCCGAATTGGCTAGGGCATTTCAGATTTTTTTAACAGGCGACAATCTGGTGTTATTGAAAAGGATGTAACTTGAGAAACTACTGTGTTCCATTGGAAACTTATTAGGTTTCGTTATAACATGCTAATGCATTTTCATCAGGAGTTTTTAGTTCGACGATTTAAGAAAGTTACAAAACGTGTTTTAAAATATTTCATTCTTGTGCGCAGATATCCCTTGGATTTCAATCGTCTTGACGGGTTTGTCATAACATATGGATTGACTTTCTTGAGCAGCATTTGAATTCCACGATTTTTGAAAGAGTTGTTGTTATTGGAAACTTCGTCGGCTTCTTGCGCTTAAGTCACCGGAAACCGTGATGAATATAGATTTTTACTGAAAAATAATAGATCATCAGAGTCCCTTACTGAACAAGAGATCCCAGAGGGATCTTCGAGCACACCATTGTTTGATCTTTATTTGTTTTTTAAGAGGTGGATCTCTCCCCCCCCATCTCTTTTTGCTCATAATTATACGTAATTTGAATTTTCCTCTGAAGAAAAAGTGATAATAATCTTTCATTTCCAAAATCCAAGATGGTTACTTGCAAGCCATTATGTTTTTTTGATCATTCCCAAAATCAAACGTGTACATTAGAGACCAAGAGAAACCTACATATAAGATTTGAGAGAGATCCATCCAATATTTCTCAAGAAAAAGCGATAACACAAATTCTTTACCGGCGGACAGACGACGGACCCGGGATGCAAGACAATTTGAAAAGCCCGCCATCTGATGGTGGGCTAAAATATATCAGTAGTCTCAGGAGTGTCTTACTGACAATGATCAGGAGTGTCTTACTGACAACGATCAAGAGTGTCTTACTGACAAACATCAGGAGTGCCTTACTGACAACGATCAGGAGTGTCTTACCGACAAACATCACGAGTGTCTTACTGACAACGATCAGGAGTGTCTTACTGACAACGATCAAGAGTGTCTTACTGACAAACATCAGGAGTGCCTTACTGACAACGATCAGGAGTGTCTTACTGACAAACATCAGGAGTGCCTTACTGACAACGATCAAGAGTGTCTTACTGACAAACATCACGAGTGTCTTACTGACAACGATCAGAAGTGTCTTACCGACAAACATCAGGAGTGTCTTACCGACAAACATCAGGAGTGTCGTTACTGACAAACATCAGGAATGTCTTACCGACAAACATCAGGAGTCTGTAACTGACAAGTATTGGGGATCTCTTTCTGACAGTTAACAGAAGTCTCTTGACAAATATCGGGTTTCTTAATCAGTTGTGGTACAGTTTCATTATGGGCATCCTACTTCATTTAAAGTCCACCAAGAATTCTTATATCAAATTGCTCTACAGCTTCTCATGTTATTGACAATTCAACCCTGAAGTTCTAGCCCAATTATGCTGTTATAGTTAGCCCAATTATGTGTAGTTGAAGGTCATATTCCTCTGGTGTCTTTTTTGTTCATAAACTGACATTTATCAGGAGGCTTTAACCAGTAAGTATCAAGAGACTTTTATAATGGTGGATTACAAAGCACAGCTTTGATCAATCTTCCTCTCCTGGCCAAAAATGAAATTACCTTTACATTACTAAGTGTTGGATTGTTAGTGACTTCCATTCAAATTAATTCCACAATGTAAACTGCTGGTGAAGTATTGAGCTGTCAGGAACAAGATCCTGTTTTGTTTTATACCATTAGAAGGGGACAAAAATGACTACAAAGTCTACATGCATGACTAGTGTTTATTACTCATATGAATGTACAGCATGTGTTCCTCACAGAGACAGACAGCGGGCAAGAGAAATTATCTAGATCTGTCAATAATTTACATACAACAAAAGAATGCTATATGTTTATGAAACAAACTAATCAAGAAAACAGGGAAGAGGTCCTTGACTAATATGTCACTGTCATGTTCTAAAATCTGAAAATAATTGTAAATCTTAATACTTCACATTTATATATATCCACACTTGGATATTTGTTTTCAACACATTTTTTTACGGAGGTTCATATTTTGTAAATGTACATGTATTTACTCTTTCATATTTAAGTTCTGTATACATAAAGCACTGGTGAGAATATTTAGCATTTGATAATTTTTACACAAAGTTTATTAATTGTAATTAATAAGTGTTTTTTTCTCTGAGTAATAGTAACAATACTACTTTATAACATGTACATAAAAACCCAAAATGTCCCTATGTTGTTACTTAACTCAAATTAACAGTCTCAATCTTCGCACCATTAAATCTTCACATCACTGAATAATTTAACAATATCTATGGCAGCAGAGGATTTCTAATAAATAAAGACTATACATATATACAAATGTAGCATGATGGGAAAGAACAAGGAAGGTTAAATGAGAGCTTATATATGGACCTAGGTTGTTGGTAAATGTTTTCTACGGAAACATCAAGGATGTATTCAGAATTCAAAATATCACTGAACCTGTGTAAATCACTTTCACCATGAAAAAAAAAAAAAAAATCTGGCACCTTTTCAGTTCTGCTCTTTATGATAATAATTGATAACCAATGTTTTCAATGTTCTCCGAGATACTACATATCTAAATATGTGTTTGACAAGATATTTGTCAACTTGGAACTTTAAGCTTTAAGGAATATAATCAATCTCAATGCTTTCCAAGGTAAGTGATCATATACAATGTAGGCAGTCAGTATAAAGTAGAATTTATATAATCTTAAATATCATAGATCAATTCAGAAATAAAAGTCATTTCACCATTTCTATGCCTTTGATAATACTGTGAATGTGAATTAAGATGAGTTACAGTTATGGAAATACAGAAAAAATTTGTGAGGAATTCTGTTTGGAAAATTATACAAAGAATGCAGTTGGGAAGAAAAAGAGGAGAGATTTCAAAAATCTTTCCATTTCATGAAACATTATCTTAACAAGGTTGAACAAATCTTTGGAATTATTTAGACATTGTCATGAATGGCTGTGACAGCATCAAAGCTTAATAATATGAATACAGTGCATAACTAAATGACTTTTTACAACATTTTGCATTGTTCTTTCAATAAAAATCTACAATCTTATCAACAAAGACCTTTTTGTAATACCAGGACTGAAATACCTTTCCCAAAAAGCATTCAATTTAATTAAAATACAATTTAAGAACTAAAATGCATAAAGATTTAAAAACAAATCTATTTTCAAACTCTGTGAACAATGTTACTTTCTTGGGTATCTATTTTGCTCTACTTTTAAGGATAAAAAATAAAACCATGAAAACTGATTCATTGCAAATAAAAGAAAAAAAACTGCAGTCAGGTTGATTTCACAATTCCAGTGGCATCATTTCTGCTCTAAGCATGTAATTAAATCATGAAAACTTGAACCATAAAATTTGACAACTTTTACAGTACATTAACCATAATGGGAAAATATTCTAAAGATGGCATAATAACATAAATAATCAGGCATACAACTGGTTATCTACCACAAATGCAGAAATCTACTCTTGCACTAGCATGTACTACAATTAGATATACCTGACCAGTCATCAAGCTGAAGTTTTTCAGAAACTATTTTGAAGCAAAGCATGGATTCTGTGAGCACAAAGTGAAGATATATATGGAAAAGAAAAAAAAAAAAAAGAACAAAAACAAAAATGCAAATCATGAGCTGAGTTCAAGATTACACTCCACTTGGTTTCAGTACTGGTTACAAATAGGTCTCCGTTAACAATGACTGTAGTATAACTAGCACTACTCCTTCATAAAAACATAGATAAAATACAACATATCACAACAACTACACATTATCAATAGTTCATTCAAGCATCACAACGACTACATATATTTATAGATTCATGTCAAAACAATGGAAATTGCACATTTTAATTTGCTGGTTTCCAGGTGCACATTTTTGTTACATAAAGGAAAATTAAAAAGTTTGAATTAATGTAATGTTTCATATTTCAACTATCATGACATTTCATCGTATATATAACACATACTTATATTACAGAAAATCAAAAGCAGATTAAAATGCCGAATGATGGATACTGAAGTAGTGATCACTGTTATATCTCATTACATACATGTTAGTCTGGGACGACCAAGCAAGATAATACTAATGTAATAACGACACCGTTTCAAACACCAGTAGCCAAAAATGTGCACAAAAGAATAGCAAAGTTTAACAAGATATTTACTTGGTAGTAATATCAGATTTAAATACAATCATTAAAATAATAGATTGGATTTTTATATCAATATTCTCTCGAAGTACTCTCACACAACATACTATTTTCCTTCCGTAAGTCAACACAAAAATTGTGCACTGAAAAATGTTCTACATTAATCTGACCACTTTCATTCTTTGGGCATAATCATGCCCTCATACTGAGAAGGAATGATTTGATGAAGCACAGCAACAGCTGTTTCGACGTTAAATTATCGTGACTAAGATGCGACCATGAACCGCAAATGTTCAACCATCTCTGACATATCCTTTCCTGTACCCCATATGACTTGTTCACTCTGCTGACCTCTAAACTTCATGTGAACAGACCTGTTCAGACCAATTAATGAAAGACCAGATAGGCATCCCTGTAATCAGATTTATCTCCCCTCCAACACATGACAATACAAATACCCTGTCTAACATGTGACCAAATTTGTAACTCCTTTAGCACCATGAGAAAAGATTGGTTCCTTGCTTTTTGCTCCTAATTACCACCATGTGACTTTATAATTATCTCTTGTTTTGACATATAATCAGATTTAATAATATCACATATAACTTTGTGGAACTTCACCTGCTCTACCACATGCCAAACAAATTCAGGACTAGCGTCATATCAGAAGTGAAGTACTCCTAGTATATATAACATATACTCAATTCATCACATTTGTTGAAAATAGAAATTTTCTGCCAAAGCTTTTAGCCAAATTTCTTAAGTTCACGACCAAATCCTTGACAAATTATTTAATCAAACCACATGTTCGTATATAATTTTCATTTGTTCAGAGATAATGAACGACTAGACCAAGAACACTGACATACAGACATCTTGAGATTGAACATACTGGCTATATGAACAACCATGTAAACAGGTGGAAGAGAAACTTTTGTAGCTTGTCTTTTCGTCCACAAGAATGTTATTGGTTCCACAAGGACAGCTGAAATCTCATTTATACCCAATATCTGAGTTAAGATTTTACACAATCAATCAGACTTCCATCTGAATCAGTTTGAACCAAATGGTATTAGTGCTTTCTACATACTAGTATCCAGTGTTGACCAGTTAAACTCGATACCATCTGAACAGTCTTATAATTAGTCAAGATAATAATCATGCAACAAAAAATACGCTCTTCAATACAATATAAAAGAAATTTCAAGCATGACGATCTTAAGAGGCTTCTCCAAAACATGGTGGTTATATTGATCACATATAGATGTGGTTTTGGCAAATGAACCATCGACTTCGGAGTGCAGTAATGTGTAACCCTAAACAACAGGTTGCTGCTCCACATCATAAACAAGCACACCTAGATCAACATACACAACCTATACTCAAGTTTACTCATTCTTTCTGGTCCTTTTTATTACTTCCTTGGTTGGTGGCTACTTTGATGGAATTAATGGTTTTTTGGAACCAAGTGTTCTTAGACGCTTGTATTTCTGTGACAGCTGAGTTAAGCTGGTGAGTTAAGTCTTGGGTTTTACACTCAGACTCTACTAGAGCCAATTTTGTTTGTGCAAGTTCAAGTTCAAGCTCCCGAATTTGTCGGTGGAGATCTACAATCTTAGGGTTTACACTATCAGGGTCTAGTTTTGGTTCTGGAAGCTGAACTTTCCCATCAGAAGCGAACATTTTTGAACACTGATCACAGCTTTTCACCTGAGACTGGAAAAAAGAAATCAAAGTGGTTTACAAAAACTGTAGGGTGAACAGAACAAAAACATTCACACAATCAACTGCTGTCTGCCCATCTTACTTAATATAGGAAATACAAGTATAGTATGGAATGGTTTGTATGTAAAATTTACAAACAACCTTTAAAACAGTGTCAAATTTGATATTCAATTATTATAATGAGTGAACTTGAATTTCTCATTTACTCAAAACGCGTAAAAACTGACAGTGCTGACAAAACTTGTTTGACCACTAACCATTATCCTACTTAACTCCTCTCTATTGGCCGTTTGTTGTTTCTCTAACCTCTCACTCAGCTGAGAACAAATCTGTAACACAGAAACACAATATCATTACAATCAGATCAACAATTTTATCATTACAAATTACACAGATATATATTATAAATCAACAATTTCACAATATCTTATGGGTCGGTGAAATAACTTCAGATATTAATGTTTGAAAACAGTCATATATTTACAGAATATCTATGGTACATGTAACTTCAGGCACAAGTAGATTACCTCCAGTAAACATACATATCTTATTGGTAATCTTGTTTTTTTTACATATCTCATTGGCAATCTTATCTTAGCACATTTCAAGCTGAAACATTATGCTCATAGCAAATTCTGTATTTTGTCTAGATAGCAATAATTGTTGATGAGCCAGTTCATCATTGCACTAAGCCAAATATTATGCCATAAGAAAATTTGATTGTGCCAAATTAAGTGTATCTACAGTATCCTTGACCAGTAGACAAACCTGTTTATAGTCTGAAATGATGGCAGAGTTTCTGCCATTTTCTGCTTCAACACGGTCAAGTTCCCTTCGACACATCTCCTTCACCTGCAAACCATTCAGGTCACAGTTATATACAATGACAACCAACAACACCTACAGGTTGAGAAATAACAAAACGATGGTCTGGTATAAAATCACTACCAAGCTGCAGCTTAGAAACTTTCATAGCTCATGGCTATAGAGGAAGAGTTATGTCCCTTCCTCTCTTTGGCACTTCAATTGCAATTGTAAAAGAAATATATGTTGGCAGCACTACTACAGAGAAGTTCAAATAAGCATCTAGGAATGATCAGCAGTGTTAAAGACTGGATATAAAACTTATCTAGTTTCTTTGGTTTTATTCTCGACATAGCTTTGCTTGGCAAGATACAATTCCAATAAACCAGATGAATATTATATCCTTTCTATAAGTCATGCCCTGGTTAGTACTCTTTCCGACTAAATGGTGCCCAGCATACTTGGCTGTTTGTAGATGTGATGCAGCCCTCCACCTTCATACTAACCTTCATCAGGATATCTTTGATCTCCTCTACTGCATTGTTCTGATTTGTTTGCAAAGATATAACAAGAGGTCCAATTGCCATGTATCGCTCACCTGAGATATTCTTTCTTTGGATTGTTGATATAATAATGTATCCCACAAGAGAAAATACATGCTCTTAAACAAAGATCTTAATTATCCATGTAAAATATCACTGCCCTTCAGACTACCAGACGAAGGACACAGCACCACAACCTGAGCTCAAGTCCATGTTGAAAAAACCAGGAACTGTTCACTTAAATGAAGTGAGCTTTAGAAAGATGATGACATTAATTTGCCAATCAGAAAGCAGTTGTGCAATTAGAAAAAATATGTTTATATGTAGTCTACATGCTGAGTATAGAAAAGAAATATAGAGTGAGTCCCCTTTTGGTACCAACTTTTTGTCTCTGTAATGACAGTATTTCTTTATCACCATATTGCAATGACTGGTGTTTTGGACGATTACCAACTTGTATGTATGCACTGTTTATATTATATCATGTGCTTGCATTTTATGCTAATGAAGTTGAAACAGACAATGTAATAATGTTCATTCTTTATAAACTGAGTGACAGATCATTCAGAATATCAATCAGTGGTTGGTATCCTTTAATGTTCTGTTTCAATTATAAAATTTTCTGCTGATCTTCTGACATAAATGGACATTGGAAAAGTGTAATTATCAAAATATGATAAAAGCTGAGAACTAATAAAACATTCTTTTGATTGCTGAGAACTAGGCAGTATGACTGACCATTGTCACCTCATGCTCAAGCCATAATGTTTCTTACATGAAGGAAGCAGATATGAATTTTAGTTTTACAAATCAACTGTCAAGCTTCAAGCTCTTGAGATTATTACAGGATAGAAAACAAAGTGAGATATATATGTGAAACTTTCTCAGTATAAACCCACCTGTGTTGCCTCATGTTCTAGCCTCTGTTTCTCCTCCTGTGTGTCTGTCAGCAGCTTCTTAGTCACCGTCAGATCTGTGGTTAGCTCCTCACACTGGTCCTGGTACTAAAACAAAGATACAAACTGAATTATTTTCTAACCTGGTAAGAGTGTAGCATTACAATCATTCAAGAACAATGTAGCAAAACATATATCACTATATAAAGCTTTCTACACACAAGAATACGAGACCGGTGATTTCTCTGGAGTTATTGTAGGATACATACTACAGTTACCTCTAGTTCAAAACAATTCCTCAATAAATAACCTAGGACTAACATATAACCTGAATGGTACTATAACAGAAAGTCTTTAATGGATTTCTCAATCATTTTTATCTTCAACAAAACAATAAACTGATTTTCACAATTCTTTCATCCTAGAACATTAACTGGTAAATATTTCTTATACAGAACATGACGACACAATCAGGTCAAGTCATTACGTGACATAACTTTCCTCATTATTTGTACTTTAAGCAAAGTCATCTATAATTACATCAACATTTATCCTTAATTGAAATGTTAAGTTAACTTTAAAACACTCCTAAGATGTTAAACAGAGCATTAAATGCAGCCATAAGAATGAGCAGTATTCAAAGAAAAATACATTATCAAGGGTTATATGTAACAGAGTGCCAGGCAGATCAAAGGCCACAATATCCAGATCTCAAACACGACCAGTATCAATCAAATTGGATGAATATCCTGATTAAAGGTTTTACATTGCTTAACTGTCTGACATGGTCAAATCAGAGAAAATACTTATGTATTGTGTCAGAAATACTAGGTAACAAAATGCAAAATTCTGCTGTTGTTTGACTTCATGCAAAGCTGGTATGATAGTTCAGTGAGGTAGAGAGAGTCATAGCCAGCAAGAAAAGAAGTGGTGCCTCATTGGACAAGATGGAACTTCTGTTGTTGCATTTGTACCCAACCACTGCACACACCATCTCACAAAAGGCGCTCCATAATTTCATAAATAGATCTACAAATTTCTCTTTGGTATATTTTTTCAAAACATTCATGAAACTCTGACAATCTAAAAAGTCATTTGCTCTATAGTTTGAGATTATTTAGAGAAATAAAAAAACATGTATTAGATGTCAAAGTAACTGAAAAGAAACAATTGTTGACAAGTTGTTTAAGACAAAGAGATTTGAGAATGGAAGATTTAATGCAGCAGTATAAACAACTGACAAAGATGAACACATCAGGAGAAATATGGGATGATTTTAATGTACCCAAGTTGAATGATTCTGAAACTGAAAAAAATGACATTAGAAAATTTGGGAGTCAGTTATGGTCTGTCAGTATATCAATGAGAAATGATTGCGAAAAATTCCATGATAGATAATTATGAACTGCTTATTATACAAGAGGTCCAAGGGCCTTAACGGTCACTTGGGTCACATTTTTGGCCCACCTATCAGTTCCTGGGGGTCAGCCATAATGAGTATTTGTATCTCATCAAATTGTCAGCTTACACTAATAATTCTTATCAAGTTTGAACTATGTCTTAAAAGAAAATAAACAAACTATGCTCAAAAACGTAATTTTCCTATGTAAACCTATAGTAAATTTCTTTCGAGGGGAAATGTGAGACTCTGGGGTCAGGAAATTTACAATTTTGATAAAGCACCTGAAGGCCTTTCCATCAATTAAGAGTATTTGTTTTTACCCTACCTGGGACTAAAGAAGAAGATTTTTGAAATTTCAATCAATTTGACTGTTTTGGCCCAGCCAATTTCCAAGATCTCACATGCTGCACATTACTTCATTTGTCTGGAATTTTCGAAGTTGTATGCCTATATGCGAGACTTAATTTTGTAATGACCAATGAATCCTGAGCCCAGCAAATCATTGTATAATACAGAACAACAATATAGAAAACACAGACTTGATCAGATATAACAACTACTTAAATACAACCTGTGTAATAGAAACCTCAATATGCAGACACAAAAACAAAACCAGTATGCCAGGAATGCAGCCACATCTTTGTGTTTTAATATTAACTTGCTAACAGGTGTATTTAATTCTGATACCCAAAATCTAACCAAATTCTTAAAATCTTAATTAAGGGAAAAAGATCAAATTAGATTTTTGACATTCCAGGTAAGTAACAAATGTAATACAAAATCTACACACCTGGTCAAGTTCACTCCTCAGGGCCAACTTACTCTCCACAAGTTCATGTGCCAGGTCATCATTTTCCTGTTCCAGTCGCATATTAGCCTCCAACAGGCGCTTGCTCTCCCGCTGAAAATATTTTTTTAAAGGAATGCTTTTAATTTTACAAATCTATGGACATGTGTGCTTGTCACAATTAATTAGACATCAAAAATTAATACCAATATTCTATAGAAACTATGTAATTTCTCTGTTAGTTTGATAAGGGTATGGCGTCAATACAAACACTTTGGTGTAGAAAATGTTGCATGCACCTTCAATGGACATGTTTAAAAATCCTATGCCACAAGCCTTACTTATTTATCAAGCATCCATAAAGTCAGAGGTGTCTGTACTTCAGTTCTGAATACCTAAGAATCAGAGGTTACCTCAAATCTTTCTACAGGGTCTTCTTGTTGCATCTCTTGTTCTTTCATAGCCATATATTCCTTCTCATACTTCTTCAGTTTACGACTTGACACCTACAGGACAAATAATTTAACTATACTATTGTGATCTAATGTGGTATAGTATCATGACAATGCTATAAAGGTTATGCTAACATATTTGATCAGAATGAGTTGAAACACAATCTTTATATTTCTTCATATTGTAAAAAATGTGTTTTTGATTACGAAAATTCAAATGTAGAGTTAAATAACATGTAAATGTACATATATTTCAAATATGAACACAGCATATGATGTATAAAACCATTTAACATGAAAAGGAAGTAAGCATTAAGTTCAAGTTTGTAGAGTTTTATATATTTTCATTGTCAAATCCTGGCCCATCCACTTAAAAATTGTGATGAGAAAAAGTTCGTTTTTTTAAATAGACATTGTTCTATATAAAGGGTTAGAGAAACATTCTTTGTCAGCAGAATTTATATCTAGTGTAAGTAACTTATATAAATGTTTATATGACCATACAAAATGTTAACATCCCCATCACAGAAAATGAAAGATTTAACTTCCTCTCTGGACTTCCAATACTGACCTTAATGCCAATGACCATTTGCATGAGTTCTTTAGCTGATTCTTCAGTCCGGTATTTCTTTGGCAGATGCACACGGAAATATTTTAATACTCCTTCAAAATCTAGTGCTAATAGATCCTTTCTGGAATTCTGCAGGAACCAAAAAAATTAAAAACTATCAGGAAAAAGACAACAAACTCAACTTGCTTTCCTACTTATGCTTTCATTAGAAACAAATCTTTATGAGAAGCCTTGCCAAGGGACTGCTGCTGTCGATGAAGTCTTTGAGTCAGCAATACATCTAGAGCATTTGCTAGAAGAATGTCCATACCAAATTTAAATCAATGAATACTGATGTCTGCATCTTTAAGAACATAGAACTATGTGTGAGAAAAGAAAACAGATTATATAGCAAGCTTTGCACTCTCTCTTCATTATTTAAAAATAAATGATAATTTTATCATTGTGTATTAAAAAGCATTTATACACAATAAAGTCACATCTATAATAATGTTTCACAGATAAAACCAATTTTCTGTAATATTCAGCAGATATTGTTTGTGGAGTGTTTCGTCATTTTAAGTGAATTTCCCTGTTACCTTAAGTAATGCTAATGCCACATTAAACACCATATCCCTTCCCTCACAGAGGTACAAGTCAAGGATGTGAAAGACCATGTAAAGAGGAAACTTGGCAGTGAACAGGGTGAGGAACCATTGTGATGCAAACATATGGGTCTCCAGGTTCATTTCCACAAAGTGGTCATGGAGGTCAGAAAGCTGATCCTGTTAATAAAGATATTTAAAGATTCAAAAACTTAATTAAGGATATGCAAATTTTTCAATATCATAATACAAGCTTATAGTACAAGTTCTATAAATTATCAACTTATGCAGTGATGTCATCAATGCTTTTCTAATTGTAAAAACATCTCATTTCTTTTCATTTCTACAGCATTTCTTAAGTTGCTTTCTTCATTCAGGTTGTTTGATCTTTGTTAACAAACTGGTGATTTATAAAATTCTATGTTCTGTCTTTGCAAGTTGTGATGGAAATTAATTGAAAGCAGCATCTATACCTCCATAAGACGATCAAGCTGGTAAAATTTGAGATGCAGCTCCTCAAATCCCTGTTTAAAGAAATCTCGGAGTCCATAATCAAAACAGGTCTTCACCAAAACAGAAAATGCTTGTTCTTCAGGCATCTGAGGTAAAGTAAGTAATCAAATGAGAAAAGATTTAAAACTGAATATTATGCAAAATAATGAAAGCTTTCAATTTCAAAATATTACAATGAAATCAGGGATTAATCTGTACAAATTTTACTACTGAAAAAGGGTAGTGTTCCCTAAGTGGGATGTTTTCCATTGTGAATATAAAGTCTCCATCAAGAAAAAAATATTTTATTTCACATATTTTCAAATCATGGGCAAAACAATCAATCTAACCTGAAATTGTCATATTTTAATCATGTCATCTTAACGTATGTCATTCTAAATTATTTTGTTGAAATAAAAATCCCACAATGCAATATATATTCAAATATGATTAGTGAAATAAAAACCCCACAATGCAATTTATATTTAAATATGATTATAATTCATGTCCCTATCCATTACTATTCAGTTACAATACAATATATATCCCTTATTGTTCCAAACTTGGTCCCTTAGGGGTTGGATGATTTAGCTACTGAATTGGTGCTTCAAAAGTGTTTATGAGCAATTACAAACTATTCACTAATTTCCCTATTCAATCTTCACTGCAACATTCACTCACTCTTCTTAAAACCTTGAGTTGGCTCTTTAGCAGTTATTGGCAGCTCATGACTTAACCACTAAAAGCAATTTTGTTTCGTCTTTTCACTGCATGTACAAATTATGATTTGGCTCTTTTGTGGCTTCTGGTCTGCTCATGGTTGGACAATTGAAGCCTTACTGTCACTATGACTTTGCCCAGTTAAGTTATTGCCTGTACATGGTTGGAAAAACGAACCCTTTTAAAGTCCGAAATCCATTTCTACTGCCTATGACAAATGTGTCTATGTTTCTACATGCTTAAATAGGTATTTCTGCAAGTTTCATGCTCTGTTACTCTACTTACATGGAGCAGGAGAGAAGCAGCCAAGAAAGACAACCCTTGAACATATCCAATCTCTTCATCGTACACAGAGTAGGCCTAAAATTTCAAAGAGTACAAGATATGACAGACTACTAGTGTTGTTATCAAAGTTAATATTATCATGAATTTCACATAGTCATTACATCAAGTAACATCCATTACATTTCAAATTTGAATTGGCAATTATAAGATATGTCATATTACCTACACAAAACTAATTCATCGACCTTGTGTATTGTATTCAATAATCGTTACAGTAACTCAATGTCAGGTATAACAATTGAAATTTTTATAATAGCATTTACATACTAAGTATTTCTAATGGTTTAAAAACATATGGTTTTGAATTTCTCCTCACCTTAACTTATATCAATTCAGCCGTATACTACAAGTAAAATTGCCTCTGCTTTATTTTTGTGTGCAACTTGAAATTGATTGAACTTGCATTGCAAAGTAATATCAAATTATCCCCAAAATAGCCTCGTTTAAGCTGCCACCAGTACCTTACTGATCCTATAGAGGGAGTCTTGGCCCAATCCACCTGTCTCCTTGAAGAAATCATGGGCTGGAAATGTTCGGTTGATGTCTCTTTGTATCACAGATTCATTGGGCGACTCCTATAATTAACAGCAAGAAAATAATCACCTAAGGGGAACAACAGAACCAACATATCTAAAAACATTAGATGGCCAACATATCACCTATAAACTTAACAAGTGTGAATCAATATAATAACCAACTGTATTCCTCAAGTCTGAATGTTTGAAGTTTGTTATCAATAACCAACTGTATTCCTCAAGTCTGAATGTTAGAAGTTTGTTATCAATAACCAACTGTATTCCTCAAGTCTGAATGTTAGAAGTTTGTTATCAATAACCAACTGTATTCCTCAAGTCTGAATGTTAGAAGTTTGTTATCAATAACCAACTGTATTCCTCAAGTCTGAATGTTAGAAGTCAGTTATCAATAACCAACTGTATTCCTCAAGTCTGAATGTTAGAAGTTTGTTATCAATAACCAACTGTATTCCTCAAGTCTGAATGTTTGTTATCAATAACCAACTGTATTCCTCAAGTCTGAATGTTTGAAGTTTGTTATCAATAACCAACTGTATTCCTCAAGTCTGAATGTGAGGAGTTTGTTATCAATAACCAACTGTATTCCTCAAGTCTGAATGTTAGAAGTCAGTTATCAATAACCAACTGTATTCCTCAAGTCTGAATGTGAGGAGTTTGTTATCAATAACCAACTGTATTCCTCAAGTCTGAATGTTAGAAGTTTGTTATCAATAACCAACTGTATTCCTCAAGTCTGAATGTTAGAAGTTTGTTATCAATAACCAACTGTATTCCTCAAGTCTGAATGTTAGAAGTTTGTTATCAATAACCAACTGTATTCCTCAAGTCTGAATGTGAGAAGTTTGTTATCAATAACCAACTGTATTCCTCAAGTCTGAATGTTAGAAGTTTGTTATCAATAACCAACTGTATTCCTCAAGTCTGAATGTTAGAAGTTTGTTATCAATAACCAATTGTATTCCTCAAGTCTGAATGTTAGATGTTTGTTATCAATAACCAACTGTATTCCTCAAGTCTGAATTGTATTCCTCAAGTCTGAATGTTAGAAGTTTGTTATCAATAACCAACGGTATTCCTCAAGTCTGAATGTGAGGAGTTTGTTATCAATAACCAACGGCTAAGTCCAATCTGTTGTGAGGTGTTAGAATGTTACCTTAGTGATGAGGACCCTGTAAGCCTCCAGGAGTTCAGAGTTGTCATGACAGCCAGCCAGGAGTTGCCAAACTTCACCACGGAGTGCCTCTGGAATACCTTTCCTCACCAAGTGGTGTATCTGTTTGGGGCGTTGGGCAAGGTTCTGGTGCCACTTGGTAAGCATATCATGCCAGGCATCCAGTAGGTTTTCATCGGTCACCTCCTTACTGACGGCACCAGAGCCACTGAGTAATGGCTCATCTCCATCTGTTTACATATACACATTTCGTACATGGCATCATCTTTCCAGTTCAACTTACTTAATAGTAAACTCAAATATCAGTTAACGTAAATCAGAAATCAACATAAGAAAACCATGGCTGTTTTGGGGGGGCATTTTTAGGCTGATAACAGGTCTTTTGTATTTCCAAATGATTATATATGTAATATACATTATAGTATAATCCCGTAAGGAGTAAAAAGACCCAATCCAAAATTGTAGAAAATGTCTTCTAAACTCAGATATTAGTGAGTTTACAGGTAGACTCAGATATTAGTGAGGTTACAGGTAGACTCAGATATTAGTGAGGTTACAGGTAAATGTAACCTTAGCTATGACCTTTAGAAATATAAATGTTAAGGTACCTGATTCCTCCTCTGGCTCTTGTGGTGTCTGGATGTCGTCAGGTATCTGCCGTGAAGTATTCAGTCCCTGGAGGCTCATGCCTGCCTTCTTTCGGTCTATCTCGGTCTGACTCTGTACCCCCACCACCTCAAGCATCTGAATATCTGCATCTGGACTCTCCAACTCAGACTGTAAAAGAAAAAAAGATTCTGTACGTGATATGTTTTCTTAAGCTGTTTTCTAGGCCACACAGTTAACAAAAAATTACCTTTGCAAAATGTTTGATTCATCGCAAGTCAATTATACATACCTACACTTCTGTCCAGTAAAAGAAAGGTGCCTTTTTTGGAAAGGATTTACTGATTTGCTCAGATTTGTTTAGTTCTAAGTGATTCACAATGGATGCACAACACACTAGAATGTATACCGAATGTGATTTTCACATTTATTAAAAACAATCTGTTGATGATACCAAAAACACAACCACAGCCTGATACTAGACACAACACTACCACAGCATGTTACCAAACACAACACTACCACAGCATGTTACTAGACACAACACTACCACAGCCTGTTACTAGACACAACACTACCACAGCCTGTTACTAGACACAACACTACCACAGCATGTTACTAGACACAACACTACCACAGCCTGTTACTAGACACAGCACTACCACAGCCTGATACTAGACACAACACTACCACATCCTGTTACTAGACACAACACTACCACAGCCACAACACTACCACAGCATGTTACCAGACACAACACTACCACAGCATGTTACCAGACACAACACTACCACAGCCTGTTACTAGACACAACACTACCACTGCCACAACACTACCACAGCATGTTACTAGACACAACACTACCACAGCATGTTACCAGACACAACACTACCACAGCCTGTTACTAGACACAACACTACCACAGCCTGTTACCGGACACAACACTACCACAGCCTGTTACCAGACACAACACTACCACAACCTGTTACCAGACACAACACTACCACAGCCTGTTCCCCCACCTGTATGTATGAATATGGTGATAGAAAAAATCTACCATATGAGTTACCATATGAGCTGTGTTTAGGTGCAATACTTTGAGGTGGAAGCCCAAAAGGTATTCTTGGTGACATGAAATCAACCTTTGCAGTCAATTTAGTGCCAACTACAATATAACAAATATCATATGTTGTGTTGACATGTTTATGGGGATGTGACTTCAGGGAGCCTCCCTCCTGTACTGCAAGGAATATAGTCAATCTTTTCAGCATTCCGTGATTACACTCCAGAAACTATTGTGTCTATTTCTTAATAATCTACTGCTGTTCAGTATATTTACCAACAACTGCTTTCACAGCAACTGTAATACACATTTCACCGGTCTTTGTGTCAGCGGTAAAGAGATGTTCTCATAGGCTTCTTCTCCAAGATTGTTTTATATCGCTACATGATGCTAAATAGTAACGCATACATAACATAATACACAAATTCTCAAAAGTAGTAAGTAACCACTATTTTTAAATCAGTTATTTTGTTGACAACAAGTTACAACATCCAAACAGTAAATGAAGAAGTACAGAGAAATGTTGAAACTTTCTCAGAAATATGGGAAAGAGATCTTTTCATATTGTTAAATTCCGTTATCCAGCAGTAGATAAACTCTAAGTTTCAGAAACCTTGATGTGAGACACTTGAACACATACTTTACAAGCCTTTCTTAGCCCAACTATCAGGTAGTGATTTATAGAACTCCACAACTACATCCTCAGCAACACCGTAGACTGCATCAATAATATTGATCTTTGGTGTTATTTACAGAACTCAACATATTCTCATTATAGCAGCACGAATATGAATGGTACCAAACCCATGGCATATACACACATACACAAGCAGATCCCTCCTATACAAAATTCACTTTTCTATCACAGAAATAATTGCTCCCTCACACACAACACACAAAGTTTCATTACATGAACCATTTAATTTCACTCCCTCACACACAAAATACATTTCTCCAATATACACAAAACACACTGTACCATTACACACACTACTCCATCTTACTTAACTCATTGCATACAAAACTCACAGCTCAATACACAACTCTCTCACACCTAAATCAGTCAAAAACATCATTACATCACACACAAAACACCCTGCTCCATCACACACAAGACACAGATATATTACACACAACACACTGTTCCTTTACACACAAGACATAGCTGTATCACAAACATACCACAGCTACATCACACATCAAGCACACTGATCTCTTAAACAAAACACATAGCTTCATCAGATCTAAAACATTGTTCTCTTGCATGCAAGACACAGCTCTGTCACACACAATACACAGCTACATCACGAAGAAAACACAGCTACATCACATGTTAAACATGTAGCTTTTTCACACA
Source organism: Ylistrum balloti (assembly GCF_031769215.1). NCBI lineage: Eukaryota > Metazoa > Mollusca > Bivalvia > Pectinida > Pectinidae > Ylistrum > Ylistrum balloti. The sequence goes on from NW_026783057.1 coordinate 160,403, forward strand.
CAAAAGACACATCTCCCTTATCCACAACACACAACTCCCATATACACAAAACACAGAGTTTCCTCATATCTAAAACACTATGTTCCTTTACAAACAAGACATAGCTCAATCACATAAAACAATCTGCTTCCTCACACAAAGAACTCCCTAGCACACACAACAGATAGCGCCATATATGGATCCATTCCAAATCAGATATACAGCTCCCTTACTGAATAAAAACTTCTCACCTATATATCACATATGAGTTCTGACTGTCCAATTTATATATATATAAATAAAAAAAAAATAAAAAACACTTGCCGTAACAAACCAAAGCAGAAGGTCACAAGATTTGTAGACATGCACTTGATACCTCAACCAAAACCCCTCAAATATATGATATATAAAGTGTACCTTATATCAATTTCCACATATCTTTCATATAAAATGAATGTTCATACTAACAGCTTCTTCCTACAAATATAATCGTTCAAAAACCTGTTATAACCCTCACACGAAGTTTGGAACAAATCATGATTCTCCATGACACAAATCACATTGTATTAACAATATTGATTCCTGATGTAATTTTTCAACTCGCCTCACATTGTACTGACAGATTCATTATAATCTTGTAATTACACCTAGTCCTATACGTGCCTGTAAAGCCAGTAAGTCTAACACAGTGCTAACTCCTCTAGGTAAGCCTCATACCTGCATACAGCTTTGGTTTCCCATCTCATTCCGTGTCTTTTGAAACTTCAATAAAATCAAACTAAGAGATCTGACAAGACAGCAGCAGCCTTGCTGATTTCATGAGAACGTTGAGAGACTGGTCAATACATTCTGTTGGTAGAGGTCTTCCTAGAATGTCTCCATACACATTGGAGGTTGAGACACAAATGGTGCCCTCATCATCAGATCACAAACCTACGTTTATACAACACATGTACCATGTTTTGCAATGTCACTGACAAGATCTATACATACAGGGCAGACATTTTCCTTTTAAGAATAATGTTGAATCATTACGCGAGTCAATCACTCGTAAATACTTCAGACTTGAGTGGTCCCCTTTAATCTATGTTATGCAGGTTCACAGTCCTGAATCTCCTAAAATTGTAATTAATGTATAATTGTTTCTAACAAGTACATTCAAGCAGAGTTAAGATTTTTCCTTGTAAAGATCAATATACATTGTTCCTTTACTGTCATTTTTTCCTGCCCAAGTTTTGTGGGACAATGATTTGAATTAATACATCAGAAAGCATGACTGAGAAATTCTAATTTGTTTATTAAATGAAGCATCTACAGTGTAAACATATCAGTAATCGATTTCATTCTGATGTTTTTCAGTAACTTTTCACACATGTAAGGTACAGTTACTAAAGATTATTTTGTTTGTTTTACACACACAAACAACTATCTAGACTGGTGCAAATGATATGGCCCTAGGTATCAATATCACACACCATTACATATCTGATCAAGCAGGTACATTAACAGTGAAAATGCCTCATCATTCCACTCCACAAAACTTGAAAGCCTGAGGCAAACTAAAGCTAGACTCCTGTTAGTTTCGTACTTTTTCATTTTAATAATAAACCAAAGCAAATCAATAAAAGCTTTACAAAGCAACCTTATCTCTTGTTTTCCTTTGCTGATACATCTTATAGACCCACGATATTAAAACTTACGGATTCATTAACTTACTGTATCTGTAACCATTCATTCTGCCAAACTCATCTCTTAACAAATGCAAATGTTAATGCACACAAACATCGTACATATACAATTTACATATATCCCTATAACACAAACTTCATTACATAAGGGTTACACTTTGTATACCAATACTGATAAGTAACAATAAGTAAAAAGTAAATAATGGACGCAGGCAAAACAAATGCCTCTATATCCATATCTACAATTGTATGATGATCAGGAGATGCTTCCTATAAAAAGTCTGATATTTCAGTTATTACATATGTATAGCCAATTAAATGCTAAATAGCAAAAACATTTCACTATTTTCAAGTTGAAATGACATTAAAAGTTTCCTCTTTACATATTGTTTCTGGGAAGGCGCACAATTTTCCAACTCCAAGGCGGTCCACGGACACAGTATACATAATCCTCCGTTTCATTGTTTTCTTTCTGCTTGCTTCCTCGTATAATGCCTTCTCTGCTTCTCTTTCACAATGTGTTAAGTCGTTTCTTATTCCTACAGAGGAAAGTTGGCTAGGATTTCTTATTTTTCTGATATTTTTAAAGATTCCTTTCTTTGGTTCTTGTGACTCCAAACGAACTAGAATAGGCCGGCTGTTATTGGTTATGTCACTGGACTCTGGTTTCTTTCCAATTCGTATAATTTTTCTAGGCCTATCATTGTTTGACACTACACAGACTTGTAATAAATTTCCTACAACTTTAGCATCTTCTTCCATACGTTTCTTGCCTTCGTGATGGGACTGTTCTGGAACTCCAAATAGAATCATGTTGTTTTCTGTCTCTGCTTGCTCTTTAATTTCAGCAACAATTTCGTCTTTGCTTGGTGCAGATTTCTCAGATTTCAAGTTCATTTCCAGTTTAGCAATTAACCCTTTACCTCTCTTTCAAGTTCTGCAACTCTATCTTCAAATTCTTGTGTGATTTGCCTACACCTCTCTTCTATTTTTCTGTCTGCCAGAATATTCTTTTCGACTGTCATTCTGCATGGTGGATAAAACCACATTGTATCTGATTTTGATAGGATGTCATATTTCTTTGAATCAAAATCCAGACATCTGATGCAGAAAAGGTCCTGGCATAGATCACACTTCATGTACTTCTTTGCTTTCTTCGAGCATATCTTGCAGTTATACTGTTCCTCCATCAATGTGTCGTTGAAGGACTCTTCCGGGTTGGATCCCATTTGAGAAGCCAATTTCTTGCTACTTCTTGCACTTTCCGCTTTGCATTCAGTCATTTTATCTGTTATTTCGCGTATATTTTTGTATCCATGAATTCACACAAAATCTAGGATGGTCTCCTGATCACTTCCATACTATATGTATCGTTAATTACCTCCTTATCGGCAAATTATTTACGAAAATCAACCAGTTGGCTACGGAGCATCCTCCAGTAAGACTGTATCCATGGCGTGACATCACAATCCTATCCATGGATCGAAAACATCAAAGAATATTCTTTTGCAACCAGAAATATATAGCATTTTACTGATGAAATACTGGAAATGGTCAGTATGATGTCAATTGATGAATAGACATCTTAAGTGCAACCAATAGTAAATATATCAGGAGAGGTAGACTGTCATATCAAAATACAAAGGAAAGGGTGATTATGATTAAAGTGATGTACATGTGTTATTTAATTGTCCTAGCAATATGCAGTAGTGACCCCTGTTTTCACATTACACAATTTCGAAGTGACCTTTTGTATAATGGACTAGTAATTTAATAACACAGAGATGGCATGTTATTGTTTCTTCATAATAAATTTTTGGCTTGTATGATTGTGATGTCAACATATGTGACTTCAGTAATATATGGCAACATCATAGAGCAAGAGATAGTATAACAAAGACACAATACACTGAGAAAGAGGTCACATGTGACTGTGACAGCAGAATATAGAGGTAATGTGATGGTGACTTTAGAATACAGAGGGACATGTGACTGTGACCACAGAATATAGAGGTAATGTGATGTTGACAGAGGTGACTAATGACTGATGACATAACACATAGGAGTACTGTGATGTTGCTTATTAGTCAGATACTTCATAAGTGGTTGGGTGGCAAAATGGAAAAGCACTTGATTTTCACCTCAATGTCCATGTTCGATTTTTCGAGTGAATATGAAGAGGTATGGGGATCACCTGCCTGACCTCATGGGTTTTTTCAAGGCACTCTGATTATCTCTCACAGTAAGACCCCTAACACCCATTTGAGGCAACATGAATAATAAATACAATTGGATAGCTTGTTTCCCAATTGTTATGATGAAAATAATGTTTGCATGACTGTGACAAAATATTTCACTTGCTACCAGTTTCATGGCAACTTCTACAACATCAGGGGTATGGTAAGTATGTCAGATTTGGTATTCCTCTTATTAAAATGGAGGAACAGTGTACCCTTAAATTTCACCAACTTGGGTGTCTTGTACCCTCATTTACAACATTTCTTCCTCATCTTTATGATCCTAAAAAGTATCAGATACATTATCTTTCTTTAAAGTATTTAAGATGAAGGCAGAGAATAATAATTTTCATATGTATTGTCACACAACCTTCAACTTAGATCACACACCCTGTATATATGAACACATAATCAGTCCATGTATTGCATGACACAATCATGTCTCTACAATCTGGCAATCTTGCCACTGAACAAGTTCTAAACAGATACATGTCCACATAAGGCAGAACCCACCACATTCAGATTCAGACTAAATATCAGTCTTGTCCATAATGACCACAAATTGCTTCCACAGCGTTTCCATAACTGATTTCTGTACTGGCTATTGTGGTCTTTGAGTCGCACTGACTTGATATTGAGCCATAAATTTACATTCCAGTGTAGGACTGCATGGCTATTCCCAGATCAACAAGCCCATCTCAAACGGATTGGAAATGATCAAATATTAATAAACACATTACATTTTTTCCTTTAGAGCTAAATGGTTGTGACAGAATAACAATTAATCAAGCAAGGAAACAGGGTTACAAAATCAAGTATCAAAGATAAATGATTCTAATTCTTCATATCAACACCTCTATCACATGTTGTTGAAATGTACTATCTGTTTAATATTTCATATATCTATATAATATCATATACATTATACTGCTTGTCTGGTCTTTAAAACAATATATCTCCATGAGACACAAACAAACTCTACTATATAACTGTTCCATACAAGAAAATCAGAAATATCTTTTCTTTCCATCAGATCATATGTGATGAAGACCTTGAGGTCCAGACCACTTAAACCATGAACCTCTTTTCTAAGGTTGTTCAACAAAGCTTGACTGTAGCTGAGGCAAGTGAGCTACAGTAACATGTGGGAAATTAAGATATTGCAGTGTAAGTCATAAATTTAACTTGTAATCTATGTTTTTGCATGGATCTCTCTTTTCTGATTCTTCCTTGTTATTAAATTCCAAATACCAATTGTGCGTGAAAATTGTACAATTGGAGATTATCAAGTAGATATAATATCACAACATAAGGGGAGACAACTCTTAACATCTTAGCTGAGATTGGTTTTCAAGCTGTTGTGATAAGCCAGCCTTGACCTCGCGAAGGGTTTGTAACAGTATCCAAATCATTACATATGTATATTGTTAGAGAATATATATTCATACACAGGAACCACCCAGTAAAAGCTAATGTTCCAGTAGGAGATTGCAGATATAAATATTCCCGACAACATCCTAGTCTGAACAGATTCCCAAGGGAGACTTAACAGTCATGCTTTTATATACAGGACATAAAATTAAGTATGGAAAATAATATGTCCAACGAAAACCACATACAATTTGGGTTGAGATTTCTAATAAATATTCTTATGAAAAATGTTGACACATTTATCCCATTAGCAAAATATGATGTCATTCATCGAAAAACCCAGAGTATCATTTATTATTTTATTGTATTATTTATATCAAAACTACAGCTTGTTCATCAGTTACAAAGTATGTACAACACATATAACTAAGAGTGATACCAGATGCATCTATTGTAGATATGTCCTCCAAGTTACTAGTGTACATAGACACTGACATTAGTATGTCTCTATCAAGCAGACATATCTATTTCGAGAACTCATCACACATGGAGCACATTCTTTCTAGACTTATCAGTAACAAGACAATAGATAATTGTATCCATGAGATTTCTTACTTACCAGTATATATGTGGTGTGACATGTCTACTCTAGCTTTAGTATATATCCTGTAGGCAGTGAATGATGATGTGGTGTCAAGTCAGCCAAACCTGGTCCTAATCAAATCTTACAATAAACTTACAGTACAGGTCCTCCTAGTTATCTGCAATACCCACACAGATAACAACATGCCTTTAGTTAGCCATGTATTTTATATCAGGTGACTTTCCCTTACTTTCCTGTGTACATGTTACAGGAAGTTTTACTGCCTTATCAGTGACAGGTGCTGACTCGAATTACATTAGGAATATACAGGATGAGGCTAGCTAAAAACTTGTCAGTTTTCTCCTATTATTTCCTGCTTTTCCCATAACTAACTTTATGACAAACAACAAATCTACACTAACTTTTCAGTATATGTTGTGAAATGGAATCATATATGAAGTTATGATATTATGTATGAAAGAAGACACCATGAGGAAATAATGACTATTCAGTAGATAACCAGACACAGGAATGAGGGCAAGCTATATCTTATTTTCCATGTATCTGACAAAATATGACAAATTAGGATATAAATGAAAGTATCCATATTTAAATAAAATCAAAATAGCAGAGTTATTTGGGCGACATCATTGAAAAAAATAGTTGATTTTTGGGCAAAATTATTACTTATTGTTTAAAAGACACTAAAAAATGAATTAATACTTATATTTATACCTTTTATATAAAATAATTAAGCTTCATGCACCTGCAACTGTAAAAACACGTACATATACTGTGAAAATGATAATGTGTATGAAATATGTATCATTTGGGCAAAACAACATGTACATCACACTGGAGTGTATGTACAGTAGATACACACTTACCGTGTAACAAGTAACATATGTCACTGATAATACACATTATGAACAGGTTGTCTGTCAGTGTGAGTCAATATACCAACAAGAGGTCCCTCCCTCCTAAGTAGATACAATAAGACTTGTTGTCCTCGGCCTGTTAACTCGACACCACACCTGGAATTTTCTGTTCATCAGACACAATACTTCTCCAATTAAAATGATTGTTTGCAGCTCTGATTGACAGGGGTCACCAACACTACAGGGCTACATCATACAATCCACTGGAGAACTTCAGATCTAGTCCTATTCCTTTATAAAAATGTAGGTATACAGATTTTCATTCCACTTTTTTTTAAAAATAAACCATCATCTAATTATTATCCCATTTTTCAGCCAGGATATTGAGGGCATCATCAACACATGGAGACAAGCCTGTTACACGTCACATCTCACAAATACAAACAAGCTGTTATTCCAAGAAGCATTCACTCGTTTTCTGTTGTACATTTATATACATGTACAGTGTATAAGTATTTGATGACTGCGCCCATAGGGTAACAACCCTGTCTCCACAACAATATTAAGACCATCAATAATGTCTCAAGCCTTTACCTTTAAATTGATTAATTAAGAGGATCACACAACTAATCAATTACACTGTTGTGTAAGAACTTTCCCCAGGTAAATGACAGCCTCCTCTACTTTTGTGTTTCCATAGATATAATAACAGAGGATAGGTACAACAGGTATGTACATATGTAGTTGTGGTAGGTATAGTGTGATTGGTCTTCTTATTTAACACATCTGATCAAATTTTCTGGGTATTGAAAGATTTGTAACAGCTTTAAGATGATTTTTCTGAGCATGTTCATACACTATACATCAAGCAGATGTATTTCTTACTCTTCTAATAGCATTTTTAATGTCTCTCATTAGTTCACCTAAGCCACGCACCAGTCCTGCCTTTCGATGTGCTTTGTTATCTTTTTCTCTTGGAATACAATATTCAGTTTTTAAATACTTTGTCTTCCATATACCAGTATGACACTTACTTTTTATTTTTCCAAATTCAAATTGTTTTTGGTCAAATGTTTCATGGCTAAACACATCTTATGTGGAAGGATTTTTCTGAAAAAATTATTATCAAACGCACTCCTCTTGATTTTCAATTAAAGCCAGAGTGCACTTATTATGATAAACTATAGTATTCTATTTTAATTTCCTTGCTTTTATGGATAACATTGATTTAACCTATTTTCATTTTCATACTAATCATAATATTTCTGAATTACTTTCATTCTTCTATCATTTTGTAAACAAAACATATAAACTAAATAGAAGCATAGTTGTGGGCTTAATACTGTATAGTGCATATGTGTGGATGATGTGAATATGACGCATCTATGATAATCCTCACAGTTTTTGATGTGTAGTATGTTATCGCAACAGTACAAAGGTATCATGATGCAACATTACTCTTCCTAAGTGTTTTGGTAATTCAATTGTAGCATGTAAACCCATTATTTTAAGAAAGAAAATGAATTTATCATCTCATATCTATGTATAGACTAATGGTCCATTTCCCGAAATATACAAATTTCAATAGAGCTGCTGGATGTTTATAATGATAAATATTAAAATTTGTAGTTGAGGTCAGAAAGGGGAATATTCTATACAGGTTTATATAAATTGCATGATGAACAATGAAATACAATCCTTAAAAGCAATCCTACTGACATAAGCAAGCAGAATCTTCAAGAAAGAATTGGATAAAAGTTGAGTAGTTGACTTTTATTTTTGACCTTCAGCCTTAAAAGACCTTGACTTTTGACCTTCAGCCTTAAAAGCAATCTTAAGCAAGCATTTTCTGTGAGGATGTCATGGATGAAACCAAATATAAATTGGCCAATTAAAACAAAACTTTCCAAAACTGTTCAAAAACTGATTTTTTTTCCCCTTCATGGTAAGTAACTTTGAACTTTGACCTCTGGATCAACGAAAGCCATCTTAAGCAAGCACTTCTAGTGAGAACAATGGATGTGATCCAAGATGAATTGACCAAAAAATTGATGTGTTGTACAAAAAACACTTTTTATCTTCATGACCTGACCTTGACCTTTGACCTCAAGACTAAAAGGAATTAACATGTAGTAAGCACTTTCTGTGAGGAAGCAATGGATGAAGTCTGAGATAAATCAGCCAAACAAAATTTGAGAAATTGTGCAGAAACCAATTTTCTGCACAAAGTAACAGAGACCCTTGAGCTTTAATATCTGAACCTGACCAGCCATCTTAAGCGAGTACTTTCTGTGAGAGCAACAGATGAAGTCTGACTGAAATTAACCAAAAATAATTTTATACTGTAAGCAGAAACCAATTTCCTACAGTAACAATGATCTTATCCTTGGATCTCAAGACCTAAAAAAACCAATCTTCAGCAACTCTGAAAAAAATAAGAATGGATGAAGTATGAATTAAATTGGCCTTTCAGAAATTGAGAAATTCAATGGAAGACTTGAGCTCAAAAGCAATTCCATACAAGCACTATAGCTAGTACTGAACAAAATCCAAGAGGAGCTGTTAAACAAAACATTGGATTTTGTGCAGAAATAAAATTCAGACAGATCAATGTCAGATGAGGGCAACTTTAATATCTCTCCCAATCCTGTGTATATGTTATTGTATATATATTTTTATTCTTCAAATTATTATTGTATATACATGTACATTGAAGAGGCATAAAGACTGTAATGGTACAGTTTGAATAGATTTCATTAACTGCATGCAGTGCATTTTATATGTCAAGATGGACTTAAAACTGTGCATACATGTGTATTTTTGCATACATAGTATAGTTGAGCACACATACACCTATATATAAAATATTGCAAAGAGATCGCTATAACAAATCAATTCTTTATCTAACTATACACTGGATTGCCAACACAAGCTTATTATCCTATCACAAAACTTGTTCAGTAATTGATATAACATGAATAGTGTAAAACGCTTTACAGGACAGGACTAAGTAACTCTCATCTTAAAATTGTAAAATCCCAAAATCTGACAGAAAATCTTCTAAATTATGGTAACAAACATTTGTCTGCAACACACTAGTCAAAGTCTGGATGAAGTTTTAAAGTTAGGGTAAGGAGGTATACAAGAAAAAGATTTGTTCTCATCTTATTTTATCATTATTTTCTGTTTTCAATTGTAGTTTTAATAATCCTGTAATGTCGTACATTGGTAATATACAAATCAGGATGAAACATCTTTTACTTTTTGGATAAGAGTAGATTCACAATTTACAACACATATGACAAACTAATGAAACCTTCCTGATCTCAACAACTTCTCTTTAGGTCAGTTATATATCTAACAACAACCACACTTCAAACTTTGATTCTGTAGCAACTGTGTGTTACTGAATCAAATTTGATAGTTCAAACCCTTTCTGGTCTTTTTTCACTTACAATTCGTTTGAACACATTGCAAAACTGCACATGTAACTGTTGATAAAAGCATTGGCGTTGCAATAATCACTCCATGATGTCACTATTCACATCAACATTAAATGTGGTGGGTAACCTTGTTTATGTATTAGAAGCTATCAGACCATGGGATGTCAGCATATTTATTGACAAAGAGCAATGGTGTTTTATTTCATATTTTGATAAGATAATTACATTAAGACCATCCATTTATTTGTAGGAGTACAGAGTTAAAAGGTCTTTTCCTGGTTTTCAAAACAATTTTCCTGGATCATATCAAGTTGTCAACTTTCATAGGGATAGACTTATTATTTCATGCATATTTATAGAAATATCTAAGATTCAAGGACTGAAAATTATAAAATTAATAGTTTCCTGGCTGGCAAGTGTATAAAAGTCAGAGTCCATTGGAATTATTTCCTCGCTCCTTTCAAAAACGTCGTTACAAGCAACCCATTTCCAATGCAACAAGGGGCTGAATGAGAATTTTTCTAACACTGGACATGATATGATAAGTAAACTTGATTGTTCAGGGTTTGTCCATACAGTTCTCTGCAGATAAAGAAATTGTAGACGAGCACAGATGGGAATAATGGATATCATTCTCGAAATCAGGGACTCCACATGACTTGTTGGGTGATTGTATTGCACATTAGCTCCTGTTGTTACCTGACAATTTTTAAGAGTTAAAGTAGATCTATCCATAAGAATATCTCTTACATTTTCAATCGATAAGATGTAATTTTTCAGGTCTGTCCTTGGAATAAGTAAAACAATGCTTTTTTTGAAAAATTTCCCTTCTTAAATGTCCTGCCGGCAAGCACATGGTTTACCAGATTGGTGTCAGTGCAGTTTTTACATCATACTTCATATGCTCATAGTTACTAAAGCACTTTCTCTACTTTTCTGAAAAGGTTTGTTTATGTTTTTTTCCAGCCTTGTCAAATTTTCATGTATTGGAGTACTAATTTTTGATTTAAAACAAATATAATTGAACATCAACTGAACAATGAAAAATTTCAGTTTCTTTACAGATTATTAGAGATTTTGGTTTTTCCCAAATTTTTCCCGATACTTTTGGTGTTTTCCAGGCTTTTTCCCTGTTATCCCGGTAGTCTAAGAACCCAGTATTTAATCTCAATCTACACTCCACATATTGATATGGCAACGCTAACTTTCGCCAATACATAAGCAAACATAAGCTGTTAACGACATTTCTTCGTCATGATATCCAGTGTGATGGAGGACAAAATGAAACGTATAATTTCTTCTTAGCAGTCAATTTACATGTATTGCAGTACAGTAATTAACATGTATTGCAGTACAGTAATTAACATGTATTGCAGTACAGTAATTAACATGTATTGCAGTACAGTAGTTTAAGTGTTTCAAATGTTAATCCAACCATAATCAATTTTTTCCAGAATTTGCCATAACCCATCCTAAGTTTCCTGCCTTGCTAGGATGCTTTTAAACATAAGTTGTGACTTTGGGCAATGTTAACTCTGACATTGTCTACAGTACAGACAGTTTTATATCCCTTACACAGAACAGTTTTAAAAGTAATTCAACAAAGATTATAAATTTAGTGCTTCTGTTATATTTATTTATTTGTTTGTTTACTTCCTTATTTTTTTGCAAATAACTCATCATTCTCCAAAGAAAGCAGGGTAACAGGTCTACGACGGATGACCTCTGATGACACCTGGATTATTTATTATGCTTACTCCAATAATTGTTCTGAAACCAATCAAGTTCAGTCCACCAGATTTTAAAAAAGGGCCACATGATCAAGTGAACCTGACCTTGAACATCAAATATCTACCCCAGATACTAAGATAGAGCCAATGATGTCCTTCATGTAAGAGTATGGTCACTTCCTTGTATCCCTTGCTTGGATGCCTACCAGTATGCAGGGCGACTGGTATTCAGGGACAAACTAAGGATGAAAGAGCAATCTTGAATACCTATCCTGTTACAGATGATTAGCTCACCATCTCCAGTAAAATAATTACTGTAACATAACTCTATCAAATGCCTACAGAAATGTATAGAGAAAACTTTATCTTACCGGTCTCAGCTTCACGTGGAACTGCTCCTGATGTGGCTTTCTGGTGAAATACCAAAATCTTTCCGTCAGGGGAAAGATTTTGGCTTTAGTTTCCATCGCAAATCGTACAGGCTCTTGAATTCCATGAATAACTAAATCCACAGCAATAGTGAGGAATACACGGGTATCTGGTAAATAAAAAAGAGTTGACTGAATAGCAAAAATATTCGCAATGGTTTTTGTGAACAGAATGAGTTAACATTAGTTAAAATTGCTTTTTCCTCTAACAATGAAAAATGATTCCCTAAATTTTTCTCCATGTAAAAAATTCAATGCTTACAGTACCCAAATGATGAAATTTGATGTCCAACTTAAGCAGAAAGTCACTTGCTTCCTATATTCATAATAAGTTTTAGTAATTTGTATCACACAGGTTGGCTGGGATATCACTATGTCAGGATGTTACCAATGTTAAGCAGAATAATAAACTACTGTGGTCTACAGCTACCTTTTGGTGTTTCTGTGTTGAGTACTGCAAAGCATTTTTCTGTTGGGTCCCAATTACCAGATATAGAGTAAGATTTCCCATCTCCAGCGTAACCCATAGAGTTCTGGAAAGAAGAAGTCCTACCTATGTCAAAAACATCCATGATAAATACTATTTTTTCTAAAACTTGCAAACTGCAGTAAAAAATTCCAACACTGAAAATGTCACATTGAACATTGTTTCTGCAAATAATTCTTCCCCTCAACAAATATTCTATCACTTTTGAGAATTTTTATACTTGAGGGTTTTCTTTATCTGATATTTTGTCAGTTCTATTAATCCATAATTTCACATCTCTAATGAACTGTTAAGATTAGTATAAACAGATTTATCCAGCTATTCCCAAAACGAAGGGTCAAAAAGCATTTTTTTGAAAATTAGTTCAGTAGGTGCATTCCTTAAACCATGTGATCGAATGGTTAAACTCATTAGTGTATAGTTTAACTGGTCTACAAATTCAGGTACTTACCATTTCAATAAGATGCATATCCCCATGCTTGACATTTCTGCCTGGTGATATCAAAAGTCCAAAACATCTGAAATAGAAACTGCTTTTTAGTATTGTATGATTTGCATGCATGCAGCAGATCTTCAACTTGGACCTAGTGTTGTGAAATGTTATCAATTACACACACCCCATATATAGGTGTATGCGAACATGAAATAACAACAAGACAAAATATTTGTTTTGTTAATGCCTTTTTAAGCTCTCTTTTAGGTGCTAGTTTTATGAAACTTGTCAAACATTTCAAACCTGTACCAAATCGTAATACAATAGTGTTGTTACACTTTAAGCATAATAACGTTATCTCCTTTTTTCACAACTGATTGCAATTGTATATTAGTGATAATTTCGTAACTGAGACAGTAATAAAGTAATAACTTGAAGAGAGACAATAGGCTCAAAAACGTTAGCAAATATTTTGTCTTGTTGTTTATGTCACATTAACATATTTGGACAATACATAATGTCTGTTGGAAGTTATTTTGACAATAAACTGTTACCAGATGAGGAATACAGTTGACATGAAGCCAATCGGGATGGAAGATAAATAGAATGGCATCCATTCATTCTATTACCCCATCTGGTTACACTTTATTATTATGTTTTCATTCTCAAATATCTAGACAAAAACAAAATGAAAACCAGAAATATATCATTTTAATTTCTTGCATAATCAAACACTAACGTCAGCAATTTCAAATCAGAAAACAGTTATGATATAGTCTCTTGTGTCACCATAAATAGCAATTATATGAAATAGTACAGTCACAAATTTAACTTGATTATTGATATAAAAGCGTAAAATCTCTCAATTTTTTTTTTGGAAATTACACATTTTATTTTTTTCCATAGAACTAAACAAGAGACTAGTGGTAAAATGGAAATATATTATATATATATATATAAACTGTACCTCTCAATTTGGAGTTCCCTGGTCCCTGTTTGACTAACACTAATCATGATGTTCTTTTCACTATTACAGCGCAGCTTGAACATATTCTTGTCCTTGGGGCAATAGGAATAGTTTCCCTTCCCGTCATCCTCTTTAATTTCCAAAGAGACTGTAAAGATGGCAGTTTGCTCTGTTTCTGCTATGCTATTGGTGGACAACCTTGTGTTCTTGGGTACTCTGCGAAACGTGGTAGCAAAGGAGTAGAGAATCTTTGCGACCTGTAATTTAAAAAAAGTATAAATCAACAAATCATCTCAAAAACCACTTCAAATGTCAAGGAAAACACTGGACAACTAGAACACTGACAGGTTGGGGCCCCACTATGTGGATGAAAATCCCCCTTCCCCACCACAACCACTACCAACCCCACCCAACTCAACAACACACACACCCTAGACTGCCAGATTACTGACAAGACCTGAAGTATACTCGGCCACAAAAGTCAAGAAAGACTGTTATGAGAACACATACTAACAAATATATTCAACAATTTGATTTCATTTTCTTTTATCTATAGTAAGAGAGACCTTGACCTTTGAACTTGTGATATAAAAATCAATATCCCAAGCAAGCATTTTCAGTAAGTAAGCATTTTATGAAGTTTTATGGGCCAAACGGAACCCAAGTCATATCATGGAAATCAATTTTCCACTTAGAGTAACAGTAATCTGAACTATTGACCCTGGGACCTGAAAAGCAATCCAAAGCAAGCCATTTTTGTAAGGAAGCATTCCATGAGGTTTGAGTTTGATTGGCCTAAGCAAAGTTGAATTATCGCAGGGAAACTGATTTTTCTATTTATAGTAAAAGTGACCTTGACCTTTGACCTTTAAATCTGTAAAGCAATCCCAAGCAAACATTCTCAGTAAGGAAGTACAGACTAAAATTTGGGAGAGATTGGCAAAGCAAACTCTAGTTTACACATGTAACTGATTTTCTATTTATAGCAACAGTGACTTTGACCTTTAACCTTGACAGGCAGATAGACAGACAGACAGATAAGCTGAATAAACCACTCATATTAACATCAACCAGGTGCAGCCAATAGCACAAGGTTATACAAAATTTCAACAGAAACTGTCATGTTTGAAGTGGTCAAAGTAAATATTCCCAATACTCACTGAATTGGTGAACCATATCTGATAAACATGCACAACTTCAACAGTGGTTTCAATAAGACTGGATGAAAATTGAGAAGTTGTCTTGAAAAACAACATGTTTCATTTGAGTCAGAGAAGGTTCTTCTTTTGATCTGAATTTAATGACAGTGTTGTTTACCTGTCTCAACTCAAGGGAGAGCATCATCAGAAGAACAACAGATAACTGTAATGTCATGTTTACATAAAGGTATCCATGACATCACAATTACAAAGAACTTTCTGTGTTGGATTTATTCCTGTTAGTGATATTACCTGATTACCCCAGTGATGCCTTTATTCAGTTGTATCCCGAGCAGGTTTTTCAAGATTGTAACAATTTCGACATTGAGGGATGTTGTGCCTTCAACCCCAACCCCCAACCTCCGGAGTGATTTCTTCAAAATGCTTGCAGTTGTCCTTAGACTGAAGAAGTATTCTGCCATTTTTAATGATGTTAATGTTTCCTTTAGCCAAATTGTACTCAGAACAGAAAGTCAGAGATAACAACAATTATGCTTCAAATCAAGAGATGGTCCATATGACACTTTGTAATATTGTCATACGACCAGGCATAAAAAACAAAGCATACCGCTTCTGCTAGTTCACACCGAAAGACATGACACTGGAAAATTGCAGATTCTGCAGAGTCACCATGGCTACAGGTAAATGCAAAGCAAAGTCTCTCATTGCTGTCTGCTGGCCCCCTGGCACAGAATAGGATACGGTGGATCTTGTATGTGGCAATGTCAGTGTTGGTAGTTGGATCAAGTATTCTGGAAAACATCAGGATTACAAAATATTAAGTTACTCATATTCATAGGAATATCTCAATTAATTTACATCTCTTTTTATGAAATTCAACTGGATAAGCTCTAGTCCATATTTTGTTTTGTGTGCTCTTAAATTTAGGATTTTCATATGGAAAGTACGATACATGTTTATAAAATTGAAAATTTCCCCATCCCCCCCCCCCAAAAAACAACAATAATTTAAATGATGAACTAATTTATTGAAAAATTTAACAAGCAATTCATCACAAGACATTATCAGAAATCCACGTCAAGACAAAGGTCTGATTTTCTCAATGCGAGATATGGAAGTCAATTTGATACTGGTACATTATATACATGTACCCAAGTAATTAAGTATTCATGCATATATCAGCTAAATTTGGTGTAGGTATTTCAAATCAAACCCTGCATGAAATTGACTAACAATATTTAAACAGGCCAATTAAGCCACACCTTGTTGGTATAAATTGATATCGCTCACGCAGTAACAGAACCTATATATATTAACACTGTAACCCATTAACGAATGATGTTTTAAGATACTTAAAGGGAAATTTTTATTTTCCCAAACATGCACCATGAACAATCAACAGCTTTTGTTTTTTTACTGTAACATTTTATAGATTTGTATATACTGTAATGAGATTTCTATGGTAAAATCGTTAATTTTCATGGAGATTTATCTTCGTTGATTTCGTCGTTATTCTTAATCCACAAAATCCTATGTACATGAACTATTAAAATCATTGAAGTAAATCTATGGTGCCATGTCCATCAACAAAATTAAAAGTCCCTGAAATAGCATCTTTTTCTAAAACCATGACAATAAAACCCCTCAAAAATATGATTTTACAGTATATATATATGTGCAATTATCAACATATGGATGATCTAGAACACCAGTAATGATTGATGATATATACCACTTTACCAACAAGCAATCAGTATACAATGGCCAGGTATTGGTTGTATATATCAACATATATAGCATTACACAATAAGGCCAGTAATGTACCGAAGCAAGAAAAACATGTAAGTCTGACTTCCAAATATCTCTGTTTAATTACTGATTTAATAAAATAAAACGTGTCAGCAAATTTTCATCTTAAACACTGAATTTCTTGAAAAGTAATTTATAAAAGCAGTATTCTTTTTGCAAAGCTAACAGAGATATTTTTTTTTTAGGAATCATGATCTCTTACAATCCAAATTAAACTGAATGAACACAAAAACCAAATTGTACCTTCACCAGGTAAATGAATCACATGCAACACTTTCAAAAGGCAAGCTTCAATGTAAAGTTGCTGCAAAGCAGTGACAACACTTCATGCAGACTTAAATGGTTTAAATTTGGAAGGTCACTTGATGCCAGTATAATAATAGCAGAAATCTTAATGTTATCTCTCTAACAGATTGTAAATGTCATATTCTTCACAAAGGACCAGAGCATTTTAAAACTTGTTCATCCTGTCATGTAGAATCTATGAATATATCCAAACTTCATACAAGGACATCTTATATAACACTAATCTTAATACAGGAAATATGTGTGTTACAAATATATGGGATTGCTGTGTAAGTGCATGTATATAAAAGTGCTAATACCTCTGTAACGAGAATCTATACCTATGATGCAGTTGTAGATCACATACCATTGGTCACTTAATTACTAAGTATTTTCCAAAGTCATGTATATCATGTTGAATTCTGATAGGTATTGGATCAAAATTCAAATTCCTTTATGTTACCTATACAAATACAATTCTTTAGAATGAGAATTAATGTATAGTGATTTTATTTTGAGCATAATTTAGTTAAGACTGGTACTTTTAAGTGCGGTCACTTGTAAGGAAAGTGTCCTAAACAAACCCTCAATCCTTAACTTTCTAAGTACACAGATACATTATGTCACGCCAGTCACTTACATAATCTCAAAATAGCATAACATCTAAAGGCTTGTAACCTTATTAAACATTATCAGCCACTTAGAATGCCATTTTTTCCATCTTTATGACAGAAGCCTTTCATCATGATTTTGAAACTGCTGTGCCACCAAAGTATTCTGGGAAAGGCCTATTACCTGGCAATTTGTAGGGTCTGGGCCCCATCTCAATTAAAAATTACAAATTTGACCTAAATTTTCTTAATCAGCAGTTTGTGTGAAAAAATATAGAAGTCTTGAAAGAAGTTTTTTTCAAAATGAGGTACATAAGATATATGTAATTGTCTGATTGAAGAAAGTTTTGGGGTTTCAAGGGTTACTTTTATGGCCTACAGGTCCCTTGCTGATTGGATAAAAAGATACATCCCACAACCCTGGAATGAATCAAATAAAAATATCAGTTGCTTTTACCGATTTTATATATTGTGTCAATTGAATAAAATAAGACATAATTATCACTAATTCTATTTTCCCATTTTGTTGTGAAATGTTGACATTTACTTTTTTCTTATCTACAGTGGTAATACTGGGTCCCATTCCTTAAAAACATGGCAAAATTCTTGGTACCCCACCTACAATTTCTATCAGTCACTTTTAATTGTGTGTTGCCTATCAATGCATACAGATTTGCGACTAATTGAAAGTGGTTAATTTTTTACCTTGGCTATATCACCTTCTGAACACTGATGTTGGAACTGAAGCCAACTCTACACCAAATAAAATAGCTGGATACACCTTAATCTCACTTTTGTTCCTTTGTTGCAGCAAAACAAAAATGTGATTAAGAATGAACCCGCAAGCAATTTCTCCAACTTGTCAGAGGGACATTTCAATGCCTGCAACTTGTCATAGGGACATTTCAATGTCTGCAACTTGTCACAGGGACATTTCAATGTCTGCAACTTGTCCGAGGGACATCTCAATGTTTGCAACTTGTCACAGGGATTCTCAATGCCTGCAACTTGTCATAGGGACATTTCAATGTCTGCAACTTGTCACAAGGACGTCTAAATTCAAATTTAATTAAAGTAAAGTGTCAGGATTCATTGACTTCACTACCATATGTACATCTCATAGTAAACATATTGCAACTACGGCATATAGGAAAAGCAAGGGTATGGCTAGTATAGAGTGCACACTGCATTGGGGTTTAAACTGCAATCAGAAGAGCTGTCAAAAACATTTCTTTTGTATAGCTAGCTAACATTTCACTTTCTATATCTTTGCTGTAATATCAGTCAAAAAGGTTAAGCTCAATTTCTAGCCTTAACTATAACTGTAAGAAAAACCTAAACAGTAGCAAAAAATATCTACAAAAAGTAAGAACTGAAATGTCAACATTAACAGAACAAAAATTGGTCAAAAAAAAGGCCTGTTTCTTCTGTCAAGTTTGTTTTTAAACAGTATACTTATTATACAGGGAAAATAAAGCATCAAGCAGAAATACATGAACACTTTTGCAAAAGGAAAAAAAAAAAATCAAACAAAACATTTCAAAGGTGAATGGAAGTGAAGGAACATAAGATGAAATAATACACAGTAAAATATGTACACAACTGCATACCTAACACATCCATCAGGTCTGTAATTAAAGAAAGAAAATAACAAAATCACAGCTGTTTGATTAAAACACAATCACAGTCAAACATATCTGTATAATGGTCATAATACCACCAAACACCGAACTCCAAATGATTCTTAAGTGATACATGAACATTTCCCCAAATTACCTGTACATATTACGCACAAGCAGGAATTACTTAACTGTTATTATATACATACCCTTTCTATCAATTATTGTTATCTTTTTCGAGACAAACTAACTTAATACTACATTCACTGGAAATTAAAACTTCCACATTAAAACTATAAATAGTGGTTTATCTTTTAATCTTGATAAATACATGAAGTCTGAATTAAACAATGATGCATGCATGTCCAAAACAAATTTGGATAAGTGCATGGTAATATCAAGCCCACAGGCAGACAAAACAGTTTGATTTCATGATCACTGCTACTCCACAAAACATAACAATAGCATTTCACTTTTTAGTGGTGCTGGTTGAATTGATTTCAATAAATTTAACAAGCAAGAAGACACTTGTCATCAATATTCCCCTCATCAAGCTCTCTCTCTCCCAGGGAACTATACCACATTACCATGCTTCATACTTAACTGAATTCAAAAGTAAATACTGTACATCAAGTAATAGCTATAGGGCTACAACCCTACTTACACCATAGCTCTGCAACACTTTAGTTTTACAAGTATGGATTTAACCTAGTCAGAGGAGAATAAAATGTAAATCAAATTCAGCATCTGTAACCTGCATTCTGTACTGCATCATGTTGGCATAACTCATTCACAAGCTTCTCAAATCGAGATTCCACAAATCTTAACTGGATTTAACTTAATAATTGGAGTGGGAAAATGAGGTCCAATTCAGCATTTGCAACCTACATTCAGTAGAATCACCATTCATGCAAGCGTAAGTCATGTACCATTTAAATATTTTCCCTGAGACAAACTATTTCTGATTTCTTCTTCATCAGTTGTAAACTAACTCTATGGAACCCTTATAGTCACATATTCACTTGAGCAAGTTCACATGTAAGTCCTTTTGCCATGTAAATAGTTCTCTGAATGAAAGAGACAGAGCCCAACACTCCCTCTAACTTAGTACAGCAGGGGATATAACAATCTTACTGGTACAGCCAATGATACATTCTGATAGGAATACATGTATTACTTCTGTGAATAAATATACATTTTCCAGTCATTATCTTCTCATTCTTGGATATTTATTTGTATGACATAGCTACCAAGTGATATTATCTGATGCCAATAATGGGACACCGTACAGACATTTTCTGAGATATGAACGGGTGTGTACATATATCTATATATTTGGTTTTATTGGTGTATGTAATATTTCTCTTTTCAGTGCAAATACATACATTGTTGTAACATAAAAAAGACAGGCAAGCAAAATACAATATTAAAATGGTGGGTATGGTAGCATATCTACTCAAAGTGGTGCACATAAAATACCAATGTATAAACATAATATTGCAATTTACTGATGACATTGCTTTGTGTCAAACTTCTTTTGTAACATTCGGTCATTCCAATATTAACAGTTTACTATTACAGTGTAATACTACGAGCTATTGAGCATTCATCACAGATAAAAAAATAACATCAGTGAATACTGCACACTAAATATAAAGGATGGCATAGTAACATTTACAAATTGCTATTCTACATTCTGAGTATACTGAATCACTGATTGTGCGCTGTGCTGTAAACCATTATGAGAAAATTTGCCATCTGAGTGTTGAAAAATCAAATCAATTTATGTACAGACTTTCTAAAATTTTGATGCTGTTGAGTTTTCTAAAGGCAATATAAAGGTGAATATTTATCAAAAACAGATATTTTTCGGCACATGTTGAAACATGTATCTAAGGTCAGGAGCATCAAATTACTTTCATATTGATATATAAAATATGATACAGGATTTACCGATGGCACATGTTTAATTGTTAGTATGTCAACACTCTGAAGAATAAAACGAGTCTATCACTAATTTTGTGAAGTTTCATCCAAATGTCAGTAATTAGAACTAGAGTGTAAGAGTGAAATACAATTTTTGGTAGAAGTGACCCTGACAATTGACTAAAATCACAGACATTCAAACTTGTCAAAGGTTTGAAGGGACATCACAGTTAAATCAGTAATTTTGTTTTTGATTGTGTGTGTCTTATACATTTCCAGTTATGTTTTTGTGCTATCCCAATATTCACAGTCAATTTTGTTATGGGTGTGACAAATGTTATTGGATAACTCTAAGTCAATTCAGATTTACGAAATAAGTGACATTAATCGCCAATCAATTCAAGCAGAAGGCTACTTTTATTTACAAGCAACAGTGTTTTGTGTGCATACATTGTCATATATGACACAAAAATTTACATCTGCAGATTGCTGACCAACAGATAAGGATTTTCTTCTTATGATAATTAACAAACTTTTTATGTGCATATTTCAGAAATAAACAAATGCCATTATTCATATGATATATATATGCAATAATAAGAAAATCGGTAAAAACAATGGTTTTACCGTGATGTTGATTTATACAAAGTACAATGTATGTATGAAATATCATTAAAATGTAAAGCAAATATAAGACTACTGGAGTAGCGATGACAGGCAGATTACCACGACATACCCCGCCACCAATCAATCTGATGTAACAAAATATGAGGAGCTAGTTATATATCTGTTAAATGTATCATCAGTTTTATTGGAAAATACATGGATGTCTTTCAATGTCTAATCAATTAACTTCACTTGGTCGACCAATCTTAATGTAGGCATGCTGACAATAACTCTGGCTTCAAGTGCGTAACAAAAATAAAGCACTTTATCAAATACTTCAGTTCATGCTGAGGCAACAGTAATTGTTCTAGCAACATAACATAAAAACATGTAAAGCATTACTACAACTTACAAATCCAAGTAACTTGCAGAGATTAATCTGGCTCATCAAATAAAGGGTAAGATAGAGAAGGGACAATTATTAGGGTTCTATCCTCCACTGCATACAACATTATCCTTTCACCAAACAAAGCAATTGATGAAAGCATTTCGCCGCAGAAAATTCTTTTGATGATTGAGTAAAGACAAAGCATTGTAACCTGCACACAAAATATTATAGCTATCTTTCAATTGAAATTATCAAAATAAAATGAGCTCAGATTATACCCTGGCAAGTTTCTCATAAATTGACATTATACAAACTGTATGCTGTAACAGCAGAGATGTCAGTTTCTTGACTCACTCCAAATATAAAACTCTTCAATGAATTACTAAGAAACTGTATATCCCATTAGCATACACATTTGTTACAACATATTGAAAGAAAGTGAATTTTGAGGCTTTAGGTTAAAATAATGAGTAACATACCTGACAACTCCATGAGATGTACTTGGAACAGACAGAATAATAGGAATGGCCATCTGTAACTGGTCGTTCAGAATGGCCATGTTGCGGTAGATCTCAACCTCACTCCTTGGTGCATTGACAAGGGCACAGCCAAGGTAGGTAACTCCATTAAATACAGTTTCACCTTGGAAAGGTGAGGCGGGCAAGGACGTTGATCTCTCCCGAGCTAATAAAAAGTTAATAAAATGCATAACTATTGCCTGATTTAATAGATTGATTTTGAAACACTATGTCACTAACCACACATTTGTTTGTGTGAGCAAAATCACTTCTGTGAACAAAACCATTTCCTCATGGCTAAATGATATACAGTTGTATGCTTTACGTAAAATATTAAGAAACAGAGATAAACCATTTGACTTTTATTTCTGATGGTGACCCATCATTTGTCATCTGTTCTGAATCCAATCAAAATATATCTCACCGAGTGAAAGATTGAAATTTTGATCCAATCAATCTTAACGCTCGACCTTTTTTTGTTTTTGTTTCATTGATTTTGTTTATGAATTTGCTCACATGTGAGAACATAACAAGTAGCACAAAAATAATTAATGTTTGACCTTGGCCAGCTATGCATTTTACAATATTTCTGGTCTGTTGAGAAATATTGCTACCTTAAATTTCTCATCTAATGCTTTATCACAAACAACATTTGAAATCCAAAGGTTATGTGCTCAAGATATTTTTTCTTCTCTGCACCAAGTACCATACATCATGACAAAAAGGAAGGCTTTGCATGTACTACTGCAAATGAATACAGTTGACTTCAGTTTATTTCAGGGCTAAAGATATATATCAAATGACAAAGAACCCTTGGATTTCAGAGATGTCATGCTGTTGAGCAAGAGATATCAAAGCAAAATGGCAGATAGCATCAAAATTAAATTTTCAGTTAAATTTCCAAACTGAAAACCAGTAAGTTCTTGATATCCTATTTACCTGCAGGAGCAGTGATGACATCTGCTGACTGACTGCTTGGAAGGACATGGTCACCTTTATCACTATCCCCCAACCGGTTTTCCGTTGACAAAGATTCACTGGAAGTTAGAGTAGATGTCATCTGGTCTGGGGGACTGTCAACTGATATCTCCATGTTCAGGTCATTGATGTCACCAGTTATTTTCAGTTTGGGTTCCCCATTGACAACAACATAATCGTCGCCAGTAGACGAGGATTCCAGTGAACTGCGACTAACTGCGTCCTCCATGTCATGTTAGGCGTAGCAATGAAGGTTCCAATGGTGAACAATAGTCATTCTGGAAGAGTTAATAAAAATGGTCTTAAAAAGACTGATTAATTCTTCTGGTTTAGCCCTTGATTACACATTATATTATGAATGCAGAAAGAACTTCACTAGCCATGAAATGAAGTTTATTAGATCAATTGACAATTCCATTTCATTCCCATTTTTTAAATAACATTGATCATTTTCTCAAAATAATGGAGAAAAATTGAAGAAGCTTTCTTTCCTATGACCTTAACATAAGGAAATTGATAGCACCTGATCTCAGATACCTGCTGGCAAAATATCAGACAATTATGTTCTGGAACTTGAAAAGATTCTTAAAGTTTTCAACATATTTGATCCATGTGACCTTTTAGGAGCAGTTCATTTATATGAGGACACATTAACTTGGAGTGAAAGGTTGAAAATAGACATTTCCTTGGAGTGAAAGGTTGAAAATAGACAGACATTAGACCCATTACTTTTGTGCCATTTGAAATGGGATCAGATGTAGCAGCATACAGCAATCTTAGCCTATTGGGCTATTTCAGCCATTTCATATCATTAATTAGGAAATTGTATGGGTGAAGAGTGTCTTTGTTCCTGGACCAGTTTTCAGAAGATCTTTTAGCATCTTGGAAACAAGTTTAAAAAGGTATATCCATTTGGTTTTAAAATCTGTGCCATGTTCTGTTCTCACTAACATCCAGCACTACAATTTTTAACTTTTGTCATTCAATTTGTTTTCTTTGCATACAATCTCTTTTAATTCAATACATATCTCTGTCATAAGTCTAAATGGAACATAAAAACATTGTTATCGGTGCATTACCAGGTATCCCTTCCTTTATCTATTATTTTTTCATTGTTTTTTTCGTAACCATTGTTGAAACATTTGCAATAAAGGTCCTCTTTTAAAATAGACCAATAACAATTGATATGCAATATTGTACCTTTTTACACAAAATAGAATAATTCAGTTGTCTGTCCTTTCATAAAAGGTCACAAACTTTATCATCTCCATTGCTTATGCACAGAAAAAAAAGTGTGGCTAACAACAGAACACAGGTCAGGTAAATTCATGCTCAACTATGACAGATGCAAAAACATGTTTTAAATTGTCATTTGATGACCATGCACTCTAGTCGATGAATGATAGAAAATATCATTTTAGCACAAAGCTAGGTAACAGAAATAGACAGTTTTGATATATGCACTGTGCCACACTGGTTATGGCCCATGTTAAAGGGTGAAGTCAATTTCTGTTGTACAGGTTCAAAATAACTTTCGATCTGTGCGTTGCTACTTCAAATTATCCTGCATTTGAGTATGTAATTTATTACTCAAACCAGTAGCTGTCTCTCAATGCACAAACATTATATTAAAGTCAAACGCATCTACCGACATGAGCAGATGATCTCAAGCCTAGTGTCTCTAGTCAGATGTACTATGTACAACGCATGCTTTTGTTGTTAGGCCAGAATTCCATGTCACTATGAGAGTAAAATGTAAGTGTCTGTTAAGATCACAATATTATATGATATTGTAGGAGATCATACGTGATTAAAGAGCAAGTGCAATGTATGCGTCGGGACGGAGAAAGCTAAAAAAAACACCATCGGGAATCAAATATATATTGCCAGCAACGATGAAACAATTATGTTTATGCAAAAATGTGAACAATTGAGTTGTTCAGTGATTTTGGTACTATAAAATTACCTGATCTGAGTCTAAGCCACCGTCATCCAAATAAAAATGACGATTTACTCTTAGATGAATTAACTGTTCCTCATAATATTATTGAAGAAGATGGCGCTAAACGAAAACTTCCGCATGATGTCACCGATGACTTCGGAAATCTCCGTCATTTTCCGGAAACTCTCGCTGAGTAGCAGACGATTCATCTGGATTGAAATAGTAAAAACAGTTATGCGGGATTTTTAGGAAATTTATGACGTATAAATTCGAAACACGAATTCATTGGAACGTTATGATAACGCTTTTTATTTCAAATATATGTATATATATATATTTATATCTCGTGAAAGACAGCACGTGCGATGATGTCAGAGGGTGTATAAATACTGCAACTGACGCGAGCGTCAGTCAGTTTGAATTTGTACAGAGAACGTTGCGCTCTTGAGTACAAAGTTGTTCAGGCCTTAACCCTTGAAAAGAAGTGAGACTGCAGAAAGAAAATGGTAAGTTACATGGTTTCGACAGGATTCTTTTATAGACAATTCCATTTTCTCCTAAGAATTTCAATTCCAATCACTCAGTTACAGTGACAAGTGTTGTAGTACCGTTCTTTTTATTTGAAAAAAAAAAGATTCGCGAATTCAGAAATTGACATCGTTGAAGTGAGGACCGTTTATTTAAATGTTTTGATTATTGCGAGCACCTCGTTAACTTGTCCGTTGCTTGTAGGTATATGTTAAAAGCATCGTTCGTTTCATGTGCGAGCGATCAAACGTCTTGCAACGTTAATTTAACACGATTCTTGCAATTTTAGTATAATAACCATTTCATATATAAAATCTGATGTTTGTAGATGTTTACACGGAAAACTTAAATAACATTGAAAGATACATTATCGCCCATGGTAATTTACAAATAACTCGACCGACTTGTATTAGATAAAAATGCGTTCCAAATCATGAAATTTAATTTCGTTTAATCTATACAGGTTTAAGAACTGCAATAGCATGGTTATATCATTTTGATGAGCGTGAAAGTGATTTACTTACTAGACAGGTATATGTAACTGTTATCATGTTTAGATGAATTTCGATCATAGAACTGTTCCAAATATAACTGACACACTTTTGGTCTATCAGATTATGATAAGTGTTAAAGCATTGGGACTTGGGAAGTCTACCTGTTGCTTGGCACTGAACATCTGCAGTATTTCTAGCCGAGAAACAACTGGAAGCCACTACAGAAACAAAATGGGGTCAACTGCTGATACACAGGAGTGGAAATATACGTATAGCATACTGTCAGAAGCTACATTACTGTATAACAACACATAGTAATACTGTTGTTTTGGGTAAACCTTTACATTTTTCCAAGGACAATTAGCAACATCACTATTTTGCAATTATTTAGCTTAATGTGATTTTTTTTATTTGTTCCAAAATCCACCAGATTTGTTTTTTTAAACATTCCTTCAATTTGAAGTTTATCTAATTTTATGTGAAATAATCCTAACAAAAAAAATGCAAAATGAGAGAGAAAATTGTCATATGGAAAAATGTCTATTCTGTGCCAAAATTAGTTGACATCTATTAAGATTACAGAATCTGATAAGGACAGAGGAGGACCCAAACTGATCAGTAACCAATCGAATCTTTTTTTGTGTTGTATTTCAAAAAGTTTTCAGTTTCATCTATAGGAAAATTGGCTGAAACTGTTGGCAAGATGATTAGTCAAGTTCAAGGTATTAATGCTTATTGAACTACTAATACAAATTTCATTAATACCAGCTGATTTATCAATTTAGAGCCCAAATAAAAGGTCTTTAAGGTCCAAGGAAAACACTGCTACAGCAACTTTGAAACCTATGTTGTTTATCTCTGTTTAGAAATGAAATATGAGGATGTGATGCAACATGACAACACAAGCCAATTGCATATATTTCATCCAGAACCAACATAAGATATTTATGAAATAACCAGACATTATCAATATGCTTTTGCAGTTTTCCTAATTCCAATATTTTGACTTTAACATTATATTTGGTTTTTTTTTGTAAGCACTGCAGACTTATTCTTATTTCCTTTAAATGAAGGCATAGTCCTCATGCACACCATTTTTTAATCAATGTAGACAGATTTGCAGGTTCAACTTGAGAAATGAATCTTTGGTCTCCACTTTCTGGTCCTTGCATACTGGTGATTTCTATGATGCCTGCTTTTGCCTTACTCACATATATGTATATGCACTACTGACATACAACCAATGCATCAAATGCCAGCTGAGAGTATGATCTCTTAGAGAAAAAATGAAGGATTCAAACACTTGATCAAATTATTTTCCCTATGAAAGTGTTACAATTTAGGCCATTGTTCTTTGTATTTTGAAACAGGTATGGTGAGCCATACCCATGCATTTACATAGGAAATTGCTTGAAAACCAGGGGTACAAGTTTTGAATTTCACAGATTTTGAGGGTTTCGCACAATCGTTCAGGTGTCCTGGGAATACTGTTAGGTGCACTGCATTAAAAGATGACCCATATGTATTGGTAATTTGGTATTTGGACTAACTTTTGTCAGTTCTAAACAGATGTATGAAGGCCAAATTATTTTGTCTTAGTTTTGATCGGTGTTAAATTTCTTCTTGATAGAGAAGTAGTATTTTGAAAAAGTTTATATAAGGAGTTAGGCAAAAGTTTGGCAGAATAAGTTCAAAGAAGAACTCACAGGTATTGATTTTTACAGGAAACAAAGGTGTAGCAAAAGTTGACAATTTTGTCTCTTTCAGTATTTCATCATATGTGATGGATGTACTTTGCCTTTATATATATATTTATTTTTTCTGTATTTTAACACAGAGGGAGTGTATTTCTATTCATGTTGGACAAGCTGGTGTGCAGATTGGCAATGCTTGTTGGGAATTGTACTGTTTGGAACATGGAATTCAGCCTGATGGACAGATGCCAAGTGACAAAACCATTGGTGGGGGTGATGACTCTTTTAACACTTTCTTCAGCGAAACTGGGGCTGGAAAACATGTCCCAAGAGCAGTATTTGTTGACTTGGAACCAACTGTTGTGGGTAAGCATTTTTATCTTGTTGTAGGGCCTCCTTGCTTGTTATTGATTTTGTTTTACCTATAAGGCTTGAAAACATGGAATTTCTGAAGTGTTACTTATTCCTAGTTTGATCATTTTTACAATTTTCATATTTTTTTATATTCAATGTTTGTTGTTAAAATGTCACTTTGGTAAGAAATTAGAGCTTGAACATGTACATATACTCAACTAGATACCATTTGTCTCGGTAACTAATACAGATGGCAAAAGTCTACCATTTCAAGATACTTGAAAACCTACATGTGTAAAATAATAAAGTATTTCATTTTTTTTTTTCTGTTATGTAATTTGTAAATTATTTTGAAGGTAAACGTATGTTCATCTGGAAAATGACTACATCAGTTGACATGGTTATAAATATTTCGGATTATATTGCAGTTAATTATCTTTGATAAAACAGCCACCAACCAATGTGTTGTTAAGATATACTGTGATATCAGTGATAAATGATGACCTGCAAGTGAAAGGATGTTTGTCCCAAAGATGACAAGATATGGTTTTATGACAAAACTGCCATGCATAGCTTACATTCAGCTTTTGATTTTTCTGAATTCAATGGGAATGAAGTATTCATTCATGAACATTTGAACATTCCTTCCAGCTCTATGCGGAATAGATATATTGTTAGTCTGTAGTTTTCTATGTTTTCATTACAAAACGAGTTATGTCTATGTTAGGTTTTCAACTTATAGCAATGTCCTGTATTTTTAAGATGAGGTAAGGACAGGAACATATCGCCAACTCTTTCATCCGGAACAGCTCATCACTGGCAAAGAGGATGCTGCTAACAATTATGCCCGGGGTCACTACACTATTGGCAAAGAGATTGTTGATCTGGTGTTGGATAGGATCAGAAAATTGGTAATTCATAATATATTTTTACTACTTTAATATAGACAATTTAACCATGTGAATCATGGAGACCCCAGACTGAAAACTAGCTTTGAAATTTTGCTTTCAATCTGTTAGGTAAAAAAAAGACTGTCAAAGGTTTATGTTGCATGAATTAATGTGAATATGTTTTAAAATCAAAATGATTGGTCATAGCTGATTTACTGAAAAACACATTTTCTAAGGTGTGCATTTTTTTAATTCACAGTAACTGTCTGTTTCAAGGTATGTAGCAAGTGAAATGTCACTTCATATATCTTGTGTATATGTGCCTCAAATGTTGGTCAAATGACTAGACTTCATAACCGATTGAATAATAATATTTCACTGTGTAAAACTACATCAATTTATCTTCAGGCTGACCAATGTACAGGACTTCAAGGATTCCTGATTTTCCACAGTTTTGGTGGTGGAACTGGATCTGGGTTTGCATCTCTTTTGATGGAAAGGTTATCTGTTGACTATGGAAAGAAGTCCAAGCTGGAGTTTGCCATTTACCCTGCTCCTCAGGTGACTGAATTTTGATCAATTCCTGAAGATGCAAATTTGTGAATACATTTTGTTCAGAAAGTGCACTGCTGAAATATTCATTAATTGCTAGTCTGATTATTATCCAAGAGGGGTGGGGTGTCTAGACTATAGATTCTTCAGAAATCTGCTGCTTTGCACTTTATTCAGATGTTGGGCTGCTCACTCTTCATCTATAATCCATCTGTAAACAACGGATCATTCTCAAATTTCATTTGTACACTTCCAATGCTAGTTGATTGTTCATTTTGAGACAAATAATGATAACAGAAGGCCATCTTCAAGTTTGACTGTTAAGATTGTTATTTCATTTGAAAACAACTGGATGGATCATTCTCAAATACTTGAATAGTGTGGGGTGTCCTGCTGGGTGTGTTTGACAGCATACATCATTGTAGTAGCAGTATGGTGTAAAGTTGGCACGACACTAGTTCTGCACGAGCATACTGCCTTAAGTATTCTTGAAATACGGATACATAATTTCTTGCCTAATTGACCAAAGCTGTCGGTAGGATGCTCAGAAACATAAAACCAAATATCCATGTTGTACATTTTCAATTTCAGTCGGATCAGGAAAAAATATAAAATTTTACCATCTTGCATTTTTAACATTTATAGTGTGTAGTTGCTATTATTTGAGAGGTATTAGATGGATCATTTTCTCGATTTCGTTTATGCCTGTAAGTTCCCTTTGGTCCCCAGTTGTGCTTTGAACGGAAAAGATCGTATTATGATGAGTGTTAGATTCCACAGGGATTACCAATTAAAATAAGTCGGTGGTACAATACTTTTTACAAGTTCATATGCTAAATATTGATTGATTATGTGAAATATTGAAATTCAACGAGAAGTTGGAAAACATTCTTATTAGTGGACGAATTTGTATGGAGCAAGCTTTGGTCTCCCAAGTTCATCTAACAAGTGAAATGTATTATTTAGTTTCACAAATTAATTAATGTTTTCAACTTAATTTGCAGGTATCAACTGCTGTTGTTGAACCATACAATTCCATCTTGACTACCCATACAACTTTGGAGCACTCAGATTGTGCGTTTATGGTGGATAACGAAGCTATCTACGATATCTGCAGGCGAAATCTTGACATTGAACGTCCTACATACACAAATTTAAACAGGTTAATTGGACAGATTGTCAGCTCAATTACAGCCTCACTTCGTTTCGATGGTGCCCTGAATGTAGATCTTACCGAGTTCCAGACAAACTTGGTGCCGTACCCTCGTATTCATTTCCCTTTGGTAACCTATGCGCCAGTCATTTCTGCTGAGAAGGCATACCATGAGCAGCTGTCTGTTGCAGAGATAACTAATGCCTGTTTTGAGCCAGCTAACCAGATGGTGAAATGTGACCCACGTCATGGAAAATACATGGCCTGCTGCATGCTGTACAGAGGTGATGTTGTTCCAAAAGATGTCAATGCTGCTATTGCTACCATCAAGACCAAGAGGACCATCCAGTTCGTTGACTGGTGCCCAACTGGCTTTAAAGTTGGTATCAACTACCAACCACCCACTGTTGTTCCAGGTGGTGATTTGGCCAAGGTGCAGCGAGCTGTCTGCATGCTGAGCAATACTACAGCCATTGCTGAAGCATGGGCCCGTCTCGACCACAAATTTGATTTGATGTATGCTAAACGAGCCTTTGTCCACTGGTATGTAGGAGAAGGAATGGAAGAAGGAGAGTTTTCAGAGGCTCGTGAGGATTTGGCTGCCCTTGAGAAGGATTATGAGGAAGTTGGTGTGGACTCTGTTGAGGGAGAAGCTGAAGAGGAGGGAGGAGATGAATATTAGAATTCTGACCAACCAGAATTGTGATCGCTAACTGATTTAGATAGGAAAGCATCAAAAATAAAGACTGGTGTTTTATATTGTAGGTTTGAACTTTGATTAGTAATATGACACACAAAATACTTTGATATATAAATGTGTGCTTCTTTTCTTTCCATTTTCTTTATATATAGTTTTAAAATCATCATTTATTAAACCAGTTTCAATTGCTAGTGTTGGGGTTTGATTTACTTGTAATAAATAACAAATTTTGTTCCCTGAACATGGATAATTCAAAGGTCTTTTAGAATGAAGGTCATCAACAGTGCCAACATGCGTCCCTTGAGGAATTACTCTGATCTCTTCTAAGAAACCCCCCACCCTGTTTACCATTACATAACCATTGATACACACTCAACCTATATTGACAAGTTACCACTTGTAGTCAATGGCATTTTTTAGTTGCCAGAGTGATTTCAATACAGGTATGATATCAAATTTAGAAATACTACCTTACAATAATTCTACATCAAGAGAAACAGAAAGTGGATGCAATATGTCTGATTTTATTTTCATTAAGTCTGAGCTTTCATGCTGTACAAGATTCATCTTGACTGTGAATATTACCTATGGTCTCTGAACCCTCTGAGCATAACTTCTTCATTGCACACATTTCTAAAACACATTTTCCCAGTTTCTCATACTCGGCCAGTTCATTGTAGATATGACATGATAATCGAATATAAAGGGTGCCTTGAATGCATTTTACAGGAACCTGAAACACAAAAAGAAAAAATATAATACTGAAACTGAAATAAGTACTGCAAACCTATTCTCAAAGGCATTTGTTTAAATAACAGTACCTGTATAAGAAATTGCTGAACTGATTTAAAGGAAGAAAATTGTGGTTTCAGTACATCATTTACCTCTATATTGTACTGATGGTAGAGTTGGTTCTGAATGGCCTCTCCAGTACTGTATGTTGCTGCTGTATTGGAATGGTACAGTTGGCGAGGAAGCTCCACTAGAGCCATACAACCTGGACATGAATATATATATATAGTTTAAACATATATATTCTAGCATAGTTATTTTATTTTGAGGCTCTTCCCATGGCAAGTACATTTTGCATTTTTGCTAAAATATGATGTACATTTTTTTTTTTTTTTACATTTATTACTGTAACACTTATTCTTCATTGTGGTTAATTAATTTGCCAAAAAGCTATTATGAGCCAAAATTTGATAGCATTACTTAATAAGTACATTTATGGCATGTCAAAAGTAGCCACAGTCGGGTAAACCATCATAAATCATTACTCTTTAATTAAAGTCAGCACGTTGAGATCCTGATCAAAAGTGTTTCACAAATATTCCAGTATGGTCTTGCTGTCCAAGACTGTTTTTTCCCCCATATGTTCTGTTCAGCCAATGATCGCAAAATTTTATTATATTGCTCTTCTAATACAAAATGTGTCGTAGGTTTTGGTTTTGATTTAAAATTCATAGACTACCTGGTACACTACCATCTTATTGGTCAAAACTCTTGACAGAAAGCACTCCATGTAATGAATTTACCTTTTAACTGAGCCTGTGTGGTCTGAAGTTGTTTCAATGTCAAGTATTTTATCTAACGGTTCAACATATGTTGACTTTAGCTTACAAATCATCACAAAGTTTGATGTAGTTTAGTAGAAACAGCAGTTTATAACTTACATTCTGAACATGCTCATTATGGGCACTATTTGTGCATGCTACATTTTAAGCTTCATCAGATTTTCAAAATGACTGCTAGTGGCAATTTTGAACCTTGATGTTTCAAATTTGCTACAATAACTTATTTTAATGGTAGATATACTTTTACAACAATTAAGAAATAAAACATGTCAACACATTACTTTTACTACCAGGATCACAGATACATACTGATCCAGATTCTGACAGTTTTAAAGAATTAAACATTTTGTTCCGTTAATTCCCTTATAAAACCTGACAAATCTAGAAAAAGAAATTGGGTTTTGGTAATAAAAGATAATTGTCAATTTTGTAGTAAAATCTGTTTTCTTACTGTGTTTTTCCTTTATTTTTCAGCTTTTATGGGATATTCATCCACAAGTTAAAAGCATACCTCACTATACTTATTTTTAGAAATGATTGTACTGCTGGTAGTGTTGTGAAATGAAGAAGTATAGTTTCATGGATTACAGGTAGCTACACTCTCCTGTGTTCTGCTCTTGACTATCCTACGACTAGAGTAATATAGACATTCTACTCGTACATACATCTGTCTGACAGTGTTTTTAGCCCACCATCATCAGATGGTGGGGTATTCAAATAGCCCTGCGTCCGTGGTCCGTCGTCCGTCCGTAAACAATTCTTGTTACTGCTATTTCTGAGAAAGTACTGGATGGATCTTTCTCAAATTTCACATGCAGTTTCCCCTTGGTCCCTAGTTGTGCATTGTACCTTTTTTGGACTGATTTGAATTTAAGATGGCCGACAGGTGGCCATCATGGATTTTGGATGTAAAAGTTTGTTACCGCTATTTCTTGGAAAGTACTGGATGGATCTTTCTCAAATTTCATATGCAGGTTCCCCTTGGTCCCTAGTTGTGCATTGTACCTTTTTTGGACTGATCCAAAATCAAGATGGCTGACAGGCAGCCATCTTGGATTTTGAGAGTGAAATCTTGTTACTGCTATATCTGAGGAAGTACTGGATGGATCCTTCTGATATTTCATAGATATTGGTTTCCCGTGGTCCCTAGTTGTGCATTGTACCTTTTTTGGACTGATTTGAAATCCAGGTGGCCCACAGGCAGCCATCTTGGATGTCGACAGTAATACAGCACAAGCATATTGTCCATTATCCATCTGTAACTGACTGCTATCTAATAATATTGAGTACATTCAATGAAGACCAGTTCATCCCCCCCCCCCCCCCCCCCCCCCCCAACCCCACAACCCCATTGCCTTCTGAGTAGCAGAACACTTAAAATAATGATATCCATGCTTGTACCTTCGCTGAATGACTATTGTATTTTTCTACCCTTCTTTGTTACAAGATCTTATTAAATTTACTTTGTTTACAAAATTTCCCACCTTTATCCTATTTTGGCTTCATCTTGTGATTAGCAAACACACTCCAAACACCAAGATGAAGTTTAAACTCCAAAACTGGATATAGATAGCAAATTGCTTACAACGAAAGAGATTACCAGGCCTTGGAAGGTGTGACATTACAGAAGGGTGGATTTTTGTTAATTGAGCATAACATTTTTAGTTTCAATTAATTTTCTGCAGGTGTTCTTTAGTTTGGAAAAAAATATTGATTTATTGGAAAGAAAGAGGTGAAATTTACCAAACATTTCCATAGGAGCTGCCAGCTT
This sequence comes from Ylistrum balloti, assembly GCF_031769215.1. Lineage (NCBI taxonomy): Eukaryota > Metazoa > Mollusca > Bivalvia > Pectinida > Pectinidae > Ylistrum > Ylistrum balloti. Next base: position 196,179 of record NW_026783057.1, read on the forward strand.
TGTGTGCCAGAGTGATGTTAACAAATCACCTAGAAAATAGTAAAATACATACTGAGAATAATTAGCATTACCATGTTCTTTATGATTTTTTTCTTTAAATGAAAGAACATGTAAAACATCAATGTATGTTGAGAATACCACACTGGCTAAAATATCAAATTATTTTTCTTATGATCTGCCATATACATGAATTGTGAAGACCATACCAATTCCTTGGACATTTAGCATAGTTTGTAACAGGCTTGTCTGAAAAGATCTAACTCTTCACTTGACTGCTTTAGACAAGGATAGGGCTTACTTGTGTAGTAGACATGATTGTGGCCTTACAATAAACAGTATACATGTACTTGGTTGGTATCTTAAAAACTTACACGATTCCCTGCACAGAGTATACATATACTGTTGTATCTTTTTGTTTCCGATGTCCTCCCAGAAGTTCATGTTCACATGCATGGCTAGAAATGGACTGTAGTCATGAAGACCTGAAGTGAGCAAAATTCAGTTGTATCTACTGTATTGATTTATCAACAAGGCAATGAAAATATAGTCCTGTTTGTGGGCTTCATTTATTGCCCTGTGAACAGTCATGGTCATTAAAAGTGGGGCTTCCTTGTAGCTGGTGGCTCCTTCACAAAACAACAAATGGGATAACTGTTGCATGACACCACAACAAATAGGGTTAAGTGTCTCCCTAAAGACAACCATGACAGTACAGTGAGACCCATTTCTTGGATTCCCCCACGTCTCGGCTTCCTGGGCAACACAAACCGTCACTTGTAGGGAAGATCAAGTCTTACAACCCCTTGATCGTCATCTGGGGGGTAGGACTTTAAAGAATTGTTCTATTTTTGCTCTATTGGGCCCTGCCCCTCCTGCCCTAGGGGGCCAAATCTTACTATTTATACAGTGTTTATGCTTAAAAGCAAATTTAAGCAAAATCCAATCATTCCTACACGAGGAGTAGGATTTCAAAGGACTTTCCAAATTTCCCCTTTTGGATCCCGTCCCTCATGCCCTAAGGGGGAAGGGGCGGGGTCACACCACACAATTAAAAATGTTCCGCTTCCCCTAAGGATGTTTTTGATCAAATTTGCTAAAACAAAATTCCAATAAGTTGTTCATGATTAGCAGCATTTTGTAGAAAAAGTTGGTGGATGACAGACACCCCAGTATCCCTATAGCTCACTTTGACCTTTAGGGCCAGATGAGCTAATAATGATTAATTTTCCTTGTTGGGCCCTGCACATCATACATTTTATATAAAGCTGAATCCCCTTGACCCATGCATGCTTCAGACCAAATCTTGACAATATTCTGTAATTCCTGAAGAACAAGATAGATTTCAAAGAAATGAATATATTTTTCTATGGGGGCCGAGACTCACCGTTACATAGAACCACGGACTTATATACATATGTATATAAGTCCGTGATAGAACTAATTTTTCTTCACCCAAGCATGCTTCAGACCCAATTTGAACAATATCCTGTGATTCCTAAAGAACAAGATAGATTTTAAAGTATTGATAGATTTTCCCTATTGGACCCCGCCCCTTTAGCCACAGGGGGCCAAGACCCACTATTTATACCAGACTGATTTTCCTTCATCCAAGCATGCTTCAGACCCAATTTGGACAATATCCTGTGATTCCTAAAGACATCTGATTTGTCAAAAGTAAACAAGAGTACTGACATGTCAGTAAAATATTTCTAATTTGATCTGATGACCTTGACCTATGATTGGGTGAGCTCTGATTTGATTTCAGTAAATTATGCTTCATTATATGTAACATATCGTAAGCAAATTTTTACCAGGAAGCATTCAGATAAATGTTTTGCTGAACATGGAAAGCAATGGAGAGTTTCTGTGAAGAAACAATGGAGAAACTGTTGAGTGTAATCATTGAAGCAGAAAGGAAGGTATTTCCAGAAACTAATTTTCAATTGGTAGTAACAACAACTTTTGAATCTCAGGACCTAAAAATCATTCCCACCCAAGTACTTTCTTCCAAGAAACATTTGGTAAAGTTTGAGTGTGATTGGCCCATTAGAACTTGAGATATTGTTCCAAGGCAAAAAATTAAAACAGACATACAGACAAATGGGCAAACTTATTACTCTAGGGCACCTGCAACATTGATGCTGGGACCTAATAATTTGTGGAGTAAAATCATGAGACTAGCATGGACTACCATTGTTGACTACCCTGATTGATACTGACAAGTCAGGAAAATGGTGCCAGAGACATTTGCATGACTCTGGAATGTTGATGCTTTGCTTTACTTTAAAAGTAATCGGTGTCAACAATCACAAAATAACAAAGACATCAATAATGCACAAAAGGGCATTTTGGTATTAGATGTTTGTTTAACTGTATTAGAAAAGGGAAAATATATTGTAATTATACTGTTGCATGTATCTTTTCTTTTTCAACAGTCCACTAATTATAACAACATAGGTAGAGACATATAACACACAGAATAGAGGAATTGAAGTGGACAGCTGTTGCCTGATCCTTATATCAAGGAAACTTATCACTTGCCAATGATATCAATTTTATTTCAGTACTGCTGATTCCTCCCACATAAACCTCTAGCTGTTGTTTACAGACTCACAAATACAATTACAAACATTAAAATGTACAGGAAACTCTCACCTGCCCACATAAATTCAGAGTTGAAGCCAGAGCCAAAGCCATGGGAGATGACAAGTGGCCTGGTCTGGGCCTTCAGTTCCTTCCTTACATACAGGAATGCAGACCCTTTAGGGCAACAAAACCACTTATGGGCATTGCTAACATAGTAATCAGGGTCTAGAGCCCTTAGATCCAAAGGAAGAGCACCCAATGCATGGGCTCCATCTACCAGTACTGGAACACCTCTGAAGTCAATAAGATGTTATGTTCTTAAAGCACATTCCTTAGCTTGTATAAAAAATACACATAATACTGTCTTTATGTGATGGTACTTGAATATTCACTATCGGCCATTTGCTGTGTGTTCATTATTGTAAAACTTAACAGGTCAGCTTTGGACTTAAACTGCCATATCAGTGTAAAGTTAATATATTTTACTAATTCAGGAAAATATAGATGTTCAATTCAGTTTCATTTTGTGATATAAAATTGTTTCAACAAAATAAAGCCCCTTCACAAGTATTACATCATTATACTATTAATTGTCAAATGTAAGTCAAAGGTACCTCTCAAAATGTACCTGCCTACGAAGTAATATATTCCTAAGTAATGTAGTCTAGACATTCTGGTAAGCCTTAAATGATTAAGATAGAAGTCATATGTAAAGTAATATTTATGGTTACATTGACAAAGAATGGGTCATGCTGTTATCCCAAAATGTGTTACATGCCACCATTCCAAAATCAAATTCCAACACAAAATTCAGCACAGTATATGTAATTCTAAGAGAAATGACTCTGAAGTCTTTTTCTATGAAACATGTAAGGTACAAAGTCACATTAACCTACATTTGGTATGCACAAGTCACAGTGACATATTTTTGGATTAAATCAGTTTTTCTATATTAGGTATCTGTAAGTTATAGTGAACTACTTTATGTACCGGTTATGCATTACTCTCACCTTTCTTTACAAATACTGATTATCTCCTTCAAAGGCAGAATCACTGGAGCATTACTGGGTATGTGGTCAAATACTGCCAATCTCACTCCTGAACTTAAGGTTTTCTCCACCATGGAAATCACCTGAAAATAATAGTGATGTACTTATATACATATTATATTAATATAATGTTGTTCATATATATACAACATATATAAATATACTTAAAATACCACATGACAGCCTTAGTTGGCTAAATTTCAATAAATGTACACAGACTGCAGCATTTTTTATTTCTCAAGAAATTGTAACATTGTGCTATTATACACTACTGCTCCAGTGTCATAATTGTTTTGAATATTATCTTGATAACTTAATGAAGTGAAAATATATCCTTGTTATATACACTTTAATAGTTCTAACCTGGTCTTTACTAGTGACTGGGAAGTTAAGCTGTACTTCTTGAAGCACAGCTCCAGTACTTTCACACACAAACTGCAATAGCTTTTTTACAGCTCCTGGTGGTGGAAAAAATGGAATAATTCATCCTAGGAGAACAAGACAGGAAAAGACTTTTTTTCTTCTTGAAAGAGATCAAATCATTCTGAACAATTTCTGTTTTGTGTTAAATGCAACTGCATGCAGAACACTATTATGATAATGTGTTCAAATTAAATGTTTTTACAAATTGAGTCCTCTTCATCCAAGCATGCTTCAGACTGGATTTCTCTATGTGCCCAGCCCCTCTACCCAGAGTGATATCAGACCCACCATTGATGCATAGATGAGTCATCATTACATGAAGATGCTTCAGACCAAATACAGAAAAGATCTATTCATTCTAATGTGACATAATGCTTATGAGAAATTGGTTAACCTTTCCCTAAGGATATTTCTGACCAAATTCAACCAAAAGTTCACTGATGACTCATGTGTTGCAGTATGGTACAAGCTCCCCAGTCCTTCGGATCAGGTGAGCTAAAATAATTCAGTATTAACATAATTCTTTGTTCAAGATATTTATTTTCTGCCTTGATATCCAAAATTTTACAGTTATAGAGTAGCCAAAATGAAAATAAACATGATAATGATGGTCATGTGTCTGTCATGGTATAATGTCTACAATATCATGACCTCTACAGTGTTGTGACCAATACAATATTGTGGTCTCTACATTGCAGTGTGGTTACCAATACAATATAATTACCTCTACAATGACCTCTACAACTTGAAAGCTGCTGTTAAATGACAACAACACAAGACAGTCTGTCCTTACCATATGTTACATTCAACATGTAGATGATGTCACCTTTCTGTAGGTCAAGGCCCCTCACAACAGAATTAATGGCAGTGGTAACATTGATCATCAACACGAGATCAGTTGGATCACAACCTACAAAAGAATTTCATTTACAAAACACTGTCAGCCTACAATTCAGCATTCAATGTTGTTACATTCATAAATTCTTCAAAATTGTGGGATTTGTATTTGTTTACACACATTTCCATTTGGCTTCTCTTTGACATACATTTGTCTTTGTTGTTTGTTAATTTGTAATTTTAAAACCATTTTTTTAATTAGGTGAAAAAGTGAAGTAAAACATTGATTTAAAAACCAATGTCAATATTAACTAACTTACTTTATGCAAGAGATTTCATGGGACACATGCAATTAATATTGTACCCATCACTGAACTGGAAAAGGATCTGCTCAGATTAAGGACATCACATAACCTTCTACACTGTAGCCTTCTTGTGATACACACAAACTTCTATATTGTATGTAGTTCTGATGATTTTGATATTTTTTTTTTCACTTTCATCCTTAACAATTACCATTATGTACCGGGATTTCTATACTTGATAAACTCCCTGATGAATACTTCTATAGTATCTTTAAACAATCGAACATACACTTACATCTAAGGTTGTATGACTTTTACAATTCACAATTTGGTGAAAACCATAAAATGTATTGATATCTACCATAGAATAATTGTTAGGACAACTATATTATAATGTCTTCTACAGTGTAGCGACCTCTCCAATGTGGTAACATATAGAGTGCAGTGACCTCTCAAATGTAGTACCTGCTACAGTGTGCTGACCATTCTAGTGTGATGATCTCTACATTATAGTGACCTTGAATGTGTAATGACCTCTATGATGTAGGGAAAGCTACAAGGCAATGCTTCCTACATTATGGTGACCTCGAATGAGTAGTGACCTCTACCTAGTGCATAACTATATCAAATGTGATATTCTAATTCATCAATAAGTGACCCTATTGAGCTGTGTGATACCTACAGACAAACTTTGCCAGTCTTCTGGTAACATACACTAAATGAGGCAGTAGTTCCCTGTCATAAAACCTCAGTGGCTGTCTCTCCACATACATTTGCCACTCCTGTAAAAATAACACAAACTTCAGTGGCAACCTCTCAATATATCTTTACCTCTCCTGTAAAAACAACACAAACCTTAATGTCTGTCTCTCCACATATCTTAACTATTCCTGTAAAACAACACTAACCACAGTGGCTGTCACACAATATATTTTTACCACTTTTGTAAAAACAACACATACCTCAGTCGCTGTCACTCAACATATATTTGCCACTTTCATCATTGTCAATATTACAAAAAACAACATAAAACTCCAATAAAGTCTTTGCATATATCCTTCCACTCCTACAAATAAAATCAAAACAAACTAATTGTTTGTTACTCCATATAGTGTGGTCACTCCTACACAAATAACGAGAAACCTCAATGGCTGTCACTCCACATACTGTTGCCCTTTCCTACAACAACATAAAACCTCAATGATACCTGACCCCTAAACACTTTAAACATTTGCGAATCCATATGTACTCTAAGTAGCTGTCAATCTACAACTACCACTTCTTCACTCCCCCGTTACACATTTATCACATTTGTTAGCATTGTAAAGCTTTGTAATGCTACCTTTTCAATCTTGCCATGCACTTCTTGTGTCACACACAGGGAATTACTAGAATGGTTTTGGAAAGTAGAATCTATGATATTGAAGTGTAACATTTTAATCATGGTCAGATTGAAGAAAAATATGATTAGATTCTCCATAAAAAATCTGTTATGTTTGTGATGTTAATATGTTTATCTTTTCAATTCCTATGAATATCCCTCCCCTACCTGAGCAGATTTCATTGCCTCACGGAGCACACCACCAAAGGCACCATGGTTGATAAATGTACAGTCTTCCTGTGGACAAAGCATGACTAAACATTAAACATAAAACCAAACCTATATTAAAACATCAGTCAAATCATGAAAAACCAATTATGAAATATTACCTTTAAATCCTTTAAAATACTAACTATGGCAGCCCAAGACAAGAACAAGGGATTGATAACCCCAATTGAAATTTCTTGATTTTTTAATTGTAATTTCTCTTCTCCAACATCCATACACACAATCGAAATGGACATAGATAAATTCAAGGCAAAGATGTATTTTCGAATACTGATTTCATTAATATATAACCAAAACAGATTGGTTGTCATGTATACCTCTAGAAGGAAATGTTTGCGACGGCAGGAGTGTCCAGTTTCCAACTGACAGTCTGTGAATCTTGGAACAGGGATCGGGAAAGCAGGAGGCTGGTACTCTGCCTGGTAAACAAGAAATGGATGAGGAAACTATACAGGTCTATAATGACTTTTAGGCAGCAACATAAAAGAAATATGGAACGATGCATGTACTCAGCTGAAAATAAAAACATAACTTTGCCTGACAAACAAGTAATATGGTAAAAAAGATTATCTGGTACAAAAGAAGTTTTGAGACTTACTGTCACATATTCAGTTTATATCAAACTGGTACCTGAGGACAAGTTAGGAGTCTGGAGTTAAAGAGTAATAGCAACGAGTCTCGATGGTTGTTGAGAGTCATAAGTCATAAGGGAATGTACCAGAACAAGCTAAGAGTCTGGATAGAGAGCCAGAGGACAGGATAGGGTCTAGAGAGAAGGTCAGAAGACAAGTTAGGAATATGGAGGGAAGGTCAGAGCACAAGCTAAGAGTATGGAGGAAAGGCCAATTAATGGTCAAGTTTGGGGTCTAAAAGAAAGGTCAGACAACAATCCAGGAAGTCTTGAGGAAAATTTGGTGTGCATGGAGGGAAGGTCAGAGGGCAAGCTAGAAGTCTTGAGGCAAGAGCAAAGGACAGGCTTGGAGTCAGGAGGAAAAGTAAGATAACAAACAAGAAGTAAGGTGGGAAGGTCAGACAACAAGTCAGGAGTCAGGAAGGAAGGTCAAGGAACAATCTAGAAGTCTGGAGGGAAGGTCAAAGGGCAAAGCTAGAAGTCTAGTGGCAAGGTCAGAGAACAAGCTAGAAGTCTGGAGGGAAAAGTCAGAGGACAGGTTAGGAGACAGGAGGGAAGATCAAAGGAAAAACTAGGAGGCTGTGGGGAAAGTCAAAGAACAAGTTAGGAGTCTTGAAGCAAATCTGGAGGGAAGATCATTTAGACAAGCAAGGAGTGTGGAGGGAAGGTCAAAGAACTAGTGATAGGTCGAGTAGGAAGCCTGGGAAGAGAAGGTCAGCTCATTTGATTTTGTTGTGTTAACGTCTGAAAATAAAATGTTTCAAATATCCAGCTTTATCATTCATATAGAGCTAACACTTCTTTTATGGTTTGTTCTTAGTTTACATGTATTCTAATTATAGTAAAATATCATAAGATGAACATTTGCCTTGACAACTGGAGATATTGCAAAATATACACTTGTACATAAAGTTTAAAGCCTTCACACTTTCATTTAACACTTTATAACCATTTTAATAAAGTACAGCTTAAGCAAATAATAGCTACAGTATAAGTGAGAGTTACATTTTGTATATCTGAGTGAAATTTATGGTGTTACCTCTGGGAGACCTAACAGCTCCTGAACATTGGAAGCATGGAATGACCCAAAGTCCCGTTTACTGTTTTTCTGCATCTTTACCTAAATTAAAAAGAAAAAAAATGATTCTCCATAATAAATATTAATGAATTATTCTATTGAATTAACAGATCTTTGCAAGATCCCAGGGATGTTTACTTCTTTCTTGTCTATCCCCCACACACACACAAAGGCCCCACATCCTTCGCTAATCACTTCGGTTCTCAGAGAGACTAGGACGTTCTTAGTTTCGATTATTTAAAAGCATATAGAGTATTCATCGTCACATGTATGAAAACAACAGTCATGTGATGAAATTATTGCAAACAATATATCGTAATAAGTAAACCTGTCATCTACATTACCTTATTAAATCCCTGCAACACCAAATAGTTCACACGTATTTACATAATATTTACATAGTCACGTGTACCGCTTACTTTCATTTTCTGGTTGTGCAGATGTTAGTGATCAGTGACCTCCACTGACAACAAAGCGAAAGTAAGCTACACACGCGGTGGCACACGCCACCTATGCTAATTTATCGTACTTATGTTTACACAGGTAAGAGATACTCAGGTAGCACATTGTCTTGTAGATATCAGAATAGTGTATCATTTTAAAAGTAGCCTATCTCATATCTCTCAACAGGATGTAGTTATAACTAGATCCGGTTTGAAGTGTCGAGCACATTGTACTGGGTACTTGTTCATCCTATATTTACTTTCTCAGAACCGGATCTAGAACATCTGATTAACATATAAAGTGTAACGGATGTTTTTACGTTAGACAGTGGCGACTTGCAACAGAGAAACAGCGATTCGAACATAAGGGAAGACAGTTATAACTATTGGTAAGACAAAATGATACTTATTAAACTGCATGCTCGTTTATAATAGGTTCTACTAGATTATTTAATTACTTTAATGTACAGTGTCTATAATACATATACAATGTTTTGTATTTCTATCTTAGTATTCCTTACCACTATAGTCTTTGTTGTGTTTGTTTTACATATACAAGTACATGTATGTTACATTTATTTATGTTTATTTCATGTCTACAATTAGTTTACAATGTTTGAGAAGTTTTAGTATACAGGTGAACAAGTTCAACATGAAGTTCATTAAGTGTTCTAATTAATTATCAGACCATCGTATAAAAGTACCTGTGTGTCATATATATAGTACAGAATTTCTTATAAGCTATTATACTCAACACTCGTCAGAACCCATTTGGATTTCACCAGTTCAATTTGGTCACCTGTCAAAATCAAGGATATCGAGAGGATAGACGGTGTGCAGAAGAGGGTAACAAAGCAGATTCCTGGAATGAAAAACCAAACTTATTAGGAAAGAGTAAAAGCACTAGACTTGCCAATGCTCACATTTTGTTGGATAAGGGGAGATATGGTGGAGACATACAAGATAATGAGTGGTATACATGATAAAGTCACAAATAATATTTTCACACCATGGAATAAAGTCACAGAAAGAAGCAGCTCGAAAACATTTCAAACAAAATATACCCACAAATAGCCAAAACAAATCTTAGGAAGATCTTCTACCACAGATTATGGAAGGTGTGGAACAGATACAGAACCTGGTAGGTACAGGAAGCCTGGGTACAGAACCTGGTAGATACAGAGAGCCTGGTTACAGACCCAGCAATCTGTACAAATAGGACTGTGATGGTTCTATCTGGAAGTCAGTTGAACCAGAAAGCTGGGGTGTGTGTTACCAATGTATTTTGGAACTGTAGCTGTGGTACTTATACTTTACTGTTGGATTTGATACACTTTGAAGCTTTGTCAGCATGTTTTTTTTCAATCTACTCGCAGACCCACATTTATTTATGTAAGAAGTTGTATGCACCACCCATCATCAAGACATAATAGTAAGAATAAGACCAAACAAGGAGTCAGCAATCTATGCAGGGATCCAGCAGATAGAAAATCAGAAACATCAGGAAATGATGAGGAGAAGGCAGATATACTAGCAGAATTCTTCAGTAGTGTCCTTACGAAAGAACCACAAGACACAGTTTCGAAAGAGAACAGAAAATTTAACACGGAAAGAAGTAGAAATCACAGATTATAACATTATCAAAGCCTTAAATGCCCTGGAACCTGGTAAGTCACCAGGGATCAACAATATGCAGCCTAGAGTACTTGCGTGAGGAACTGTCCTAGCCACTAGGTATAATATTCAGGAAGTCATTAAAAGAGGGAATAGTACCCATAAAATGGAAAAAAGCAAGAATTACAGCCATCTACAAAAAGAGGAATAAAGCCTTAGCAAGAAATTACAGGCCTAACTTCAGCGGTTTGCAAGACTATGGAAAGAATATTATGGGATCAGATTATGGAACACCTCATAAGTAACAACTTAATCTCACCTAAACAGTATAAATTCATCCCAGGACGCTCAACTTGCCTGCAGTTACTTAAGGTTCTGGATGATTGGACAGAAGCTATGGACCAGGGATATGCAATCGATTGTAAGCACATGGCATAGGAGAAGAACTCACAAACTGGATAGAACACTACTTAGTGAGAGGAAACAGCAAGTGTCGGTAAATGGATCTGCCTCTAAATGGCATGAAGTACATTCAGGAATTCCACTGGGGTCCGTTCTGGGGCCGGATCTTTTCGTGATATTCAGCAATGATATATCGGAAATGGTGGATTCAAATGTATTCTTGTTTTCAGATGACACAAAAATATATAGAGTTAATATACGTATCTACAAATAGATGAATAGACTGTGTGTCTAGCTTTTACAATTTAAAAGATTACGAACCCACAATATTGGAAGAAGAATAATAATAATAAGAAACATAACAAAAACAATAGGTTTTTTCACCAGTTAGTGAAAAGCCCTAATAAGAGATAGGGATGGTAACGTCATACTACAGAATGACCTACGCAAACTAATGTATTGGAGTGAAACATGGTTACTGAAATTCCACCCTGAAAAGTGAAAGTTAATGCATATTGGGAAAAAGGGTGGAGAAGATGAATACCAGAATTCACTACAGGGCATAAATCTGGAGAATGTGGATCATGAAAAGGACATCGGAGTCAGAATCGACAGCCAGTCATGATACGGAGAATTTTCCAGCATTTAGACGAGTCATCCTTCCTCCCCCTATATAAAACATTAGTGAGAACATACCTTGATTATGCTAGCTCAGTGTGGTTTCGGTACAAATCATACCACATGAACCTCACAGAGGGAGTTCAAAGAAGGGCAAACTAGCAGTTACCAGGATACAATAACTTAACATACGAGGACCAATTACAGAAACTTAAGCAACCCACCCTGAAATATAGAAAAAGTCGAGGTGATATGATTGAAGTTTACAAGATCTTGAGCAGTATGGAATCTGGGAACTTCATCAAATTGGGAAATTGATAACGTTCAGAGAGCGCAAGGACGTGGGAACTCAAAAAAGATATATATGTGCAAAGATCCAGGCTAAACATCGTGAAACACAGCTTCAGTGTGAGGACCGCAAAACTATGGAACAGCCTACCAGAAAGAGTTGTGAATGCCAGTAGCATCAATGCCTTTAAGAATAGACTGGACAACATTTGAAATGTTCAAGAAGTATTGTATGACTTCAAGGTGGATTTTGTATTAGACACTACCGGTCATAGATATGATAACACTAATGAGTCCATAATAGGACTTTTAAGGACCTGTGTTGGAAAAAATATAAGCATATGCATAAACTATATAAGACGAGCAATAGATATTGATTAAAGACACTGGAATGATATATTCTTAGTCCAACAGACGAACATCATTGAATAATTACAGTGATACAAGCCTCATTATTATCACAGACATACAAACAATAGAACTTGAGCACATCTTATTTCACTTATTTGTATTTAAAAACCCCGACAGAATGAGTGTGTCCAGATCTGCCTGTAGAACCATGATGAAGGCAATACGCGTGGCACAGTTTGGGGGACCAGAGGTGATGAAGGTTGAAGCTAACCTGACCATACCTAAGCCATCTGAAAAACAGGTGAGTGCAATTAATAACATCAATAAAATTCTTAACAAGGTGTTGTATATCAGGCAGTCGAGATACTGGTAGATATGTTAAAAATGAAAACAGTAGATTTCTTCATTTACTGTTTTGATATTCCATCTTGTCTTCCTTATTTTCTCTGAAACTTAAACTGAAAAGTTATTGTTAAACCAGCTTTTGTTTTGTTGCACAGGTGCTTGTTTCAAAATGGATAGTATGGCTTCAGTTTTTCCAGTCTTGAAATTAACTCATTTTAAATAAATGTAACTTACTCCAGGGCTAATAGTATTGTAGCTTATCAACATAATATTACAATGAGTGATGTTCATGTTTAGTGACATTCAGGAGGTAATTGTTATCATGAAAGAAGCAATTTCAACAAAGATTTGGTCATCAATTTGTCAGCAGGAGACATCAAATATGGTGGGATTGATATATTCATGACAGTATGTATGGTACATCAACATGATCACAAAAATTTAATCTGGGAAGTGATGAGAAACATATGTACACTTGTATTTTTTTCCACGTTATTTTGACATTCTATCAGCTTTTTTTTTATATTACTCTCGAGTTCATTGACTCCAGACTATGTATAAAAGAATGATTCTGACTAACCTGTATTAGATGTCCTTTTACATCCAGATTGTTAAATTTTTATTCATTTAAATACAATTCAATTGTTTTGAAAGAAAATCACAAAAAAAAATTTGTCCTATGAAAATTAATAGCTGTAGAGTTAACAATTGTTTTTCATAGGCAAATAACACTTCTTACTAAAATTCTATAAGAAAAAGAGGTTTTTGGAATGTCAAAAGATAATAAAACTTGTTTTGTTTTCAGTAAACTACAATCATCATTTATATCCTGTGAGCTAGTCCACTGCATTAAAAAAGTTTTGATCTTAAAAGTTTACTTTTTGTAGATCCTTATAAAAGTGGCTGCCGCAGGGGTAAATCCTGTTGATACCTACATTCGGGCAGGGACCTATGCAAAAAAGCCTGCCTTACCTTACACGCCAGGATCTGATGTTGGTGGGGTTGTGGAGGATGTCGGGTCAGAGGTCACAAACTTTAAGGTAAAATTTTGATAATGATAAAGTATTTGTTGGTTGTTATTTTGGCGAAAGAGTTCTGGACATATAAAGCGGATAAGGCTTTCTTAACTGACTTATTTGTTTTATAGATTGTCAACTCGTAAGTAGACAAAAATTTCTTCGGACGTGGAAGTGAAGAAATTAATTTTGGGTATAGCATCTTTTCAAAACATGGTTTTGACAACAAAGCTACATAGTTTTCAGACTTGTGGATTTCAAATGTGTGTTTTATTTTAGACAGGTGACTATGTAGATAGTAGTCGAATTGGTGAGATATACACTAACTGATATTAGTCTATTCATTTATTTATCAGAAAGGTGACCGTGTGTTCACTGTCAGGACAGACACTGGAGGCTATGGTGAATACACGCTGAGCGACTCTTCTCTGACCGGTGTCCTGGATGACAAACTGTCTTTAGAGCAGGGTGCTGCCATTGGTGTGCCTTACTTCACAGCCTACAGAGCTGTTATTGTGATGTGAGTTCCTTAGATAAAATTCCTCTCTAGGATTGTGAGTTTCTGAACTGTTATAAAACCTTTAGAAGTTTGCATGACAAAAATTTCTAATGACTTCTACATCCCTTATGGAGGACCAGTTACAATGCATTTTAATTCTAACCGTGTCTGTCACCTTTATGAAATAAAGTAAAAAAAAATGTATCTTTAACTCTCGCAGTTACTTCTGTGATGCTATTCCCACCGTATCATACTTCCAAATGTAACCAAGTGTAATATAAATCAGCTACCGTGACCATTTTTGTGGAATTACAGGATGTCAAATGACTCCTATGTTGGTGTGATATTTTAACATTCTTTTTTTTTTTTCAGGGGGAAAGCCCAAAAAGGGGAGACCATTCTTGTTCATGGTGCAAGTGGGGCTGTAAGTGTTGTAGTATTTTGAGTAATGATAAAGGATTTGTGCAAATAAAACATCAGGATTTCAAACTGGATATATGATAAAATGTGCACTGGATATTTCATAGTCCTTATCAGACAATTAGATTTTATATCCTTGTATGTTTGTTGTTCTCTAGGTAGGACTTGCATGTGTTCAAATTGCCAAGGCACATGGCCTTCGTGTAATAGGGACAGCAGGGACTCCGGAAGGACTTGATCTTGTCTCTTCCATTGGTGCTGATGTTGTTGTGAACCACAGGGGAGACAACTACACACAAACCATCACTGTAAGTATCTCTGTCAAAGATTAAGAAACACCAGCTCTACTGATGTGATTCTCCTTCCATGGTAGTCTAATTTTTTAATCATTGTGATGTCAGCCTTTGACATTTTTAAATGATGTCATGTTGACTGAGTTAACCATGAGAGTACAATTATTTTACATGGTAAGACTACACAATGTACAGCATTTAAATACAGAAGTAAATGATTTTGTGAAACAAGTTAATTATCCTCTAAAACCTAAAAGTACCAAGATATCAAGATCTGTAATATTATTGGATATTGAAGAATCAAAGATGTCTGTTGAAGACTTTAAAAAATCAAATGAAAATAACTTGAAACAGAAGTATCATGTGAGCGCCATCAAACTGTTGTTGTTAGACAGGTCAATCACCTACGCTGTAAAACCTGTTTACTTTGACCCGTGTTACAGTCAGCTTTCTGACCTGCCATAATTTGTTCTCTTTAGATGTAGCAGAGTATGTATTGTGATCCTAGGTATATAGGTATATCTGTTTATCTTCATGTTTTCCTCATGGGTGTGTAAATATGGCTAAAATGGAAGTGCTTTGCACTTTGTAGTGTGTGCAGCAAGTCTTCAGAGGTAAGTTATAATATGAATGAATTACTTCTCATATTTCAATGTTTTCTTATGGATGTACTGTAATTTACTAACACACAATACAATACTGTGAAAAAGTGATAGATGTAGAACCCTGTATGACCTTTACTTCAACAACAGGGTCAACTACAGGAAGTATAAGGTTGAAGGTAAGAGGTCAGCTGAAAGATATATTCTGTAGTACTTCCTAGTTGTCTAAACAGTCAGTCTATGTGTATATGAAACCTGATTGTATTTCTTACTGCTAACTGTAAAAGAGATGCCAAGATATTTTGAGAGAAGAAACAGAATACCATGTGGATATGTGCCATACAATAACCAGAAATAGGAAATTCAAATATCACACATATCAGAGAGGCGAAGAATTACTATGGAGTTATTGTCAATTTCAACCTAATTAGAAATGGATTTGATGACTATGAAGATAAATATTAGGATGCCTAAAGCTTGACACCTCAATCCATTGGAGGACATAGGTGTGGGAACCTGGTACAGTGTACATTATCTGTGTCAAGTATATACATAGACTATTAACATCGGAAACATCATAGATATACATGATAATCAGGAACTATGATAAACATCACTATTGTGACTGACATACTGTGAGATCTAGGAGGACCATTTTACAGACACATGAGAAACACCAATGCAATACTAGCTCTGCCATCAGGTGACCTGATCTCCAGGAAACTCCCGTCTTAAAGGTCATATGACAGCTTGATATCTAATGTCCAGCTGACAGACTTTATCACTGGCAGTCTCAGAGGCTCATTGTAAAGAACTTGTTTCTCTTTTAATTCCTCTAAATTGATAGTAAGTAAAAAAAACCTCCAGATTGATAGGCCTTTTTCTGTCCAAACCTTACATTTATGGTCTTAACAGTCTTGCCAGTTGTTTTCACTAGCGCTGTCACAAAGTGAGAAACTTTATCATGATAGCTCTGTCTGTGTTTATACTATTAAAAAGTCTGCCACATACAAAATTACTGTGTGTCCTTTAAAGGTTATGTGTGCAATCTAGGGTTTTTTCTTTGGACCCTGATACTTGTCTGTGTGTGTGCCTCTCTGAAACATATCTGTTTTCACTTCATAACTTTTTGACCAGTCATAGAAATGGAATGACACTTCATATGGTGAAAAAACACTAACTGGTATTCAAAGGTGTGTCACATGCCAAAAAATCTTGTTTGCACTCCAAAGGTCAAGTTCTCAATAACTGTTTTTCATGGGACCCCTATAGTGAAGCTGAGAAAGTTGTGTCTGTTTGATTACTTAGTAACCAGGAGAGGAACTTTTAAATGCTAGAATGTGAGTTGCAAACTTAACAGAAGTTTTGTCCTTCAATAGGTCAAAGTCTAAAGGCTTCTCTAAGTGTATGATGAACTACAAAAATAATGTGTCTGCACCATAACTTTGCAATCAGTTAAGTCTTACCATAACCCAAGCTAAGCATGTCTTGTACCTGTTTAGTTACCTAATGTAGATCAAGTTGACTCAATACCAAAATACAAAATGTCCACTGTTCCTGTAATCTTTCTGCAGGATGATTGTGAGAAAAATAACAGTAAAATGTCCAGACAAATGGGGGCCTTTTGTATGCTCTTAATCTCTATATTGCTAGCCCACCATCAGCAGATGGTGGGCTATTTAAATCAACATACATCCATGAATGACGTCTGTCAGTCATCCATCTGTTCATTTCTCCATAAACAATTTTTGTCAGTCTGATAAAAAATCCTAAATTGGCTGACAGGTGGCCATCTTGGATTTTGATTTTGCTAGTTTGTTATCTCTATTTCTTGAGAAATACTGAATGGAGCACCAAACGGATCTCTCTCAAATTTCCTATGTACGTTCCCCTAGTTTTTGCCCATTTGATTTTGAGTCTGATCTGAAAAACAAAATTGCCTACAGGCAGCCATCTTGGATGCTTACCTTTTTTTTTTTTATTTTTTTCATGTTAGTTATTGCTATTTCTTGAAAAATACTGTATAAATCTTTCTCAAATTTCTTGTATAGGTTCCTCTTGGTCCCGAATTGTACTTATCTGATTTTGGGACTGATCGAAAAAGAAATGAAATAGCTGACTGGCAGCCCTCAATGATTTTGTCTAGTAAAGATTGTAATTCCTATTTCTTGAGAACTAGTGAATGGATCCCTATCAAATTTCATACATGTGTTCCCTTTGATCTCTACTCGTGCCTCTTGGATTTTACGACTGATCAGAAAAATAAAAACGGCCTTCGTTGCTATTTTTGAAAAGGAATGTTCAAATTTCTTATCAATAAGAGCAAAAATAGAAAAGAGAAGAGAAAAGAGGGGAAAAGATCCAACTTTCAAAGAGCAAATATAGATCAAACAATAGTGGACGCCAAGATCCATCTGGGATCTCGTTAGTGATACATTGTAATTGTTTTATAGGTTATAATTACTACCAAAGGTAAGGTCATAGAAGAGAAATTATCATAAACATGACATGGATATTTTAATGTCTCGATAGGTGAATGTGATATATATTAAATCAAAATCAAAGCTGAGATGTAAGTGCATGAATTGTTTTATGATAGGCTTGTTTCATTATCATTGGACAAAATTCCAATTTTTTGAAAATATTAACTTTGTACAAAGTATATAAGATACAAGTATGATTTATAGTCACTTGTCTATCAAGGCTCATTTGACGGAAATTTAATGAGATTGTGATAGGTATTGTTTTTTCACAATTACATGTTAAGTTTGGAATTAGATAATTAAGTTCTATACATAGCATTACCTCAGGTTTGTGGTCATACAAATTTTGTAAGTATCATTTCTTCATATCCACTTTTGATTAAACCAATAGTAAGTTTATCTTAATATGACATGTAAAACTACACAACCAAGGACACATAATACTGGATTTTTTCTTGTGTTGCTTCAGATTTATAAAATATTATTTGTCGATCTATGTTCTTACACATATATATACATATTTTTAATTTTTCAAACAATTTGATTGCTTTTGAATATGACTACTGTACATGTAGTTCATTAGAGACGTAACTATCTTGCGCTAATATAACGTGATATATTACGCTTAGTACAAAAAACCAAAAAGGAAGTCAAGGGACACCATGGGGAGGGTAAGTCAATCAATTTTCATATCTGAGTTCAGTATAAACGTAGATCCCATGGCAGCGGACCTCCCGACCTATTTAGCGTTACGACTTGATTTTATACCATTTATTTACCAGCAAGGTGGCAGTGTGGTCTACTAAAATTACCATATTTTGTTTTGAAGTTCTAAAATCTTGAATTCTGGTGTGTTGAATATATTCAATATTTCAATTTGGTATGATATTAGTATTTGAAATATTATGATAAAGTTATATTTGAAATATATTACTTAAGAACACCGTAGAAACAAGTTTGATTGTTATATTGTATATCGATTTGGTTAGGACGACCCAATTAAAGGGAAATAACTCTTACAGTCGTGATCCACGGAGAACGAACATGAGTAGAAAGCTGAATAATTTTCATGCTTACTCTTGATCATAGCACATACTTAGATATATAGATATCGATATATAAGGCCATAGCTGGATCCAGAGGATGCAGTCCTTTTAAAATTTGTCGGGTGGCTATATATCTGCGAGAATAATTGATATTTTAACGTGTAAGCTTAAAATGATATAGACTCTATATTATATTATCAGTGCCTTAAAATACTTATAATTATAAGCTCTGTTTTGGCGAGGGTGAAGGAGAACAAAAGTGGCGAGCTAACTGACCATGTATTCTATTCATCCTGCAACATTGAATGAAAATCAGGCTATCAAAACTTCATTAGTTTCTTGTTAAATCAGTGTTTGCTGGACCTTAACGTTTTGACGCTGAATTTTGCCTACTAACATAATATCTATGTTTTATCTTTCAATTGAGTGGGCTAAACTTACCTGATGGACGAATACTGGCCAAGACCAAGTTATGACCTGACGAATTCGGAAATATGTGTCAAAATTTCCCTACATGGTTACGTTGACATATGTTGTGCAGACACACGTGCACGGTCATAGACTCGAAAGTACATAGAATACGGTACCCATTTGAGACGAGAGCACGTCAGCCTGACAGGGATATCAATGTATACATGTATATCCGAATTCGTCATGTCATAAATTGTCAATTGGTGAACTTCATACTTGGCCAATCTCGTTCATCAAGCTTGCGCTCATTGGAATAATACTAAAACATTTCTCTTAAAGGTACGTGTGCAGTGATATATCGCTATAATATGAACCTAAGATATTGGTTTGGAATATTCGTGCCAACTAATTGCTCCGTGCGGAAATAAAGTTCCAAAATTCAAAGAATATAACAACGATTATGCGATTTTCCATCAGTGAAATAATGATAAAGTATATGTACCATAATATGGGAATTCGAGCCAAATCTCTGCAATCTATAGTCCGTGATACTGGTAAATGTTTTACCCAAAATTTACTTGATGCTAGAAAATAAGTCATGAATGACCCTTTAACGTTGACCTCCGATTACCTAGAACTTGATACTGACCAAATTTATTTGTGGTTCTTTGAAATACGACATTGATCCGGAACGAAACATTCAAATGGGCAACCTCATTCCACCTCTTAAAATGGATGGGACATGAAAACACGCCAAAAAACTTCTGTAAAACAATCGTATTCTATCTCTTCCTGTGTATACTGTGTATTTCCCCTTCTTGAAAACCACTGCCATTATGTCCCCCTCTTGTGAACGCCGCCTGTATGTTTTCCCTTCTAAACAACACCGCCTTTATGTCCCCTTCTGTGAAAACAGACGTTATGCCTGCCCCCTCCCCCCTCTTGTAAACACCAATTGTATGTCCCACCCTGTTATCATCTCTTTTTTTGTCCAATTCTGTAAAAACCGTCTGTATATCTCCTTCTGTAAAAACCGACTGTATGTCCCATTCTGTAAACACCGACAGTATGTTTCCTTCTGTAAAAATCGACTGTATGTCCCCCTGTTAACACCATCTGTATGTTCCCACCTGTAAGAACTGCCTGTATGTCCCACTCCCTGAAACCGTCTATATGTCCCCCTCCGTAAACACCAACAGTATGCCCCATTCTGTAAACACCATCTGTTTGTCTCCACATGTAAAAATCATCAGTATGTCCGCCTCAGTAAACACCATCTGTATGTCCTATTTTGTAAACACCATCTATCTGTATGTCCTATTTTGTAAACACCATCTGTATGTCCTATTTTGTAAACACCATCTGTATGTCCTATTTTGTAAACACCATCTGTATGTCCTACTTTGTAAACACCATCTGTATGTCCTATTTTGTAAACACCATCTGTATGTCCTATTTTGTAAACACCATCTGTATGTCCTATTTTGTAAACACCATCTGTATGTCCTATTTTGTAAACACCATCTGTATGTCCTATTTTGTAAACACCATCTGTATGTCCGCCTCGGTAAACAACGCCTGTATGTCCTACTTTGTAAACACGTTGCGACTGATGGATTATATTCTGTGAAATCCAAACTACCATGTTGTTTTTCCACCATATATACACGTTAAACATTTCAGGAAGCCTGTGGTTTTTCTGGACCAAACCTCATCATATATACACGTTAAACATTTCAGGAAGCCTGTGGTGGTTCTGGACCAAACCTCATCATATATACACGTTAAACATTTCAGGAAGCCTGTGGTGGTTCTGGACCAAACCTCATAATTGAAATGCTGGCAAATGTCAACTTGGAAAAGGATCTTCAGATGGCAACTCAAAGAGGACGTGTCATTGTAAGTTTTTTTTTTTAAAAAAAAAATATCACTTGTTCTATATCACCAAGGGTTTTTACTATCTATTTTGCAGGTTTTTATCTTAATAGTCCTACAAAATTAAAACGCACAGTAATATATACACCTAAAATTTACTAGAACTTGAAAAGGAAAGTAAAGTGACACTGCAAATAAAACACGACCTTAGTAATTATTTGCTCTGCCAGATTGTTGGTTGTAGAGGGACTGTAGAGATTTCCCCAAGGCTGACCATGGGTAAGGAACTGACCGTCCAGGGAGTCATGCTGATGGGATCTACAGCTGTAAGTATCTAAAATATCTTCCTTTTTTATTTATGTACGCATTAAACAGTGAGCATTGTCCAGAAGATTATTTCATTAGTGAATAAATGTTTTTACATTGTAAACATGCAGCATATAGAACATGATTATAGACAATGTCAACCGTCTAGAGGAAAATAGAGCCAAAATCCGAGTACAAAAAAAAATGATTATTTCATTTGTGTATTTGTTAACAGGAAGAATGGAAACAGATGCATGCTGGGATTAAAGATGGAATGACGGAAGGTTGGCTGAAACCTCACATAGGTCATGCTTATTCTTTAGACGAAGCGGCTCAAGCCCACAATGACATCATCAATACTAAGGGAGCAACAGGAAAACTTATCTTAAAATTGTAAAATTGGATTTGATTTTACTGTTTGTCGAAGATAAGTTTTAACGCCACTTCTTTGATGCAGCGAAATACATGGTAGAATATATTGCATATCTAGTCTATACTTCATACACGTGTGCGAGCGATTGGTAACCTCTGTAAGCCCATTTAAGCCCGATTAATCCCCTAGAGAACTTAGGGGAGACATACGGAAGCCATAGTATGGAGTCCTTGTGGACACAGTTTAGCTGTGGTCGAGCCTTGCTGGGCGTCAGTGTGAGCTTAGTTAGATCGTTGGTGAATATGATAGCTAATTAGTTGTGGACTCTGATGAGGCATATGTTTGTTAAAAATCACAATCAGATGAACTACTTACTATGTAATCATAATTTTGTGCTGCCTCAGAATTATTCGAATAGAATATTATTCAGACTCAATACTTGGTATTCTGTCAATTGTTGACATACGAATGTAACCTTGTTGACATATCCGAACGATTTTTTTAATACTAATCAGAATTTGACGTGTCTTGCCATCATATTATCATATTACACAAGACATTAAATTTATCTTAATCACATCATAGTGGTTAATACTGTATGAATTGATTAGTGGTCACAAAAAATTGTGGTATGTCGATTAATACCCATTGGAATGCATTCTAGTTGTGTTATACACTAGTTGTTTGTATTGCTGTCAATCAGAATGGTCAAAGGTGATTCCATAATGATGTTGTTTCCGAAATCAATTCATGTATTGCTACTCATTACAATAAAATCAGCAAAGAAAGAACGATCTATTTTAATTCATACGCAAATGAATACAGAGCAAAGCATTAATAAAAGAAAGATTTACTGGGATACTCATGAAGAAGTACAATGATAATAACATCAGGCTCCTGGACCATGAAAGAATCTGTCTTATGTTTTGATTTAACCAGTCACAAATTACGTCACAAAATTATCATCTGTGATTGGCAAATCTGAAACTCTAGCCTGACACTGTTTCACAATACTGAAGCCATGTGTTCCGAAAGGTTTCATCGACGACACCCGACAGTAGATGTTGTCAGTCAGTAAATTAATGGGTACTGTTTATTACATCATGGATTTTAAATTTCCACTCGCTTGCCATCCGGATATCACAATTTCTGAGACATACATAATCGTTTATTACGTCTTTAAGACTTTATTAAATCTAACCAGTCTTTCTAAATGTCTATACCAGAGTTTGATTTACTTATGATCAATAATTTATCATCAGTCGTTCCGGTGCGATGTAAACAGGAAAATCCTAGTCCTCGTGTTTAAGTGTCTGTCACTGAAGTGAAGACGTCTCGACTTATGTGTAGCAAAATAGATTTTATTATCACAGAGCTTCTGGGCTCATTTTAAGCCTGTACCTTGGGTTTTTTCTGGAGAAAATTCGTCGTTTTTGACCCATTCCCTTAACATTTAATATTAGAATATTTGAAATTGATCACGTTGTTTGTGGTCTAACTTTATCCAAGTTTGTAGTATTATTTTTACTTTATTCTATTAAACCTTCAAATTTCATTACTGCTGTCAATTTAGAGTTGACTATTTGTCTGCTTTATGCTTGTACTACATTTAAAGTATATCGTAATTTTGAGTCTCTGAACTGACAATTTTGTTTGACGCACATAGATTCCAGTAATAAGGCATACATAATTCTTATCAAAACAAAGTAAGTACAATTTTATATCAAAGCACAATTGTTGGTAAATAGAAGAATGTATAATGACATATTAAACCAATTTCAACCCGCAACAAATACATGAAGTTACTGACAAAACTTCAAAACCATGGTTTTGTTTTATCATTAGAATTCAGTTCGAGATACTGAATATAAAACCAATATACATATAAATTATACTTCATAAAAATAGTTCATTATGTGTTGTAAATATTGTATATCATTATAAAAATATTGATGAAAATAGCAGAATGATATTTTCACTTCCGTCATATATATGGTAGCATGTTTCTGCCATCCAATTATTTACAGTCGCATTAACGTTACATGACTTAAGAAACTGAATTATTGCCAAACGAATGGAATGTTTGGCCAAAAGTATGCCCACGTGTCGATATACTTATCATGAAGTGTCGTTTTAAATTATCACGATGTTGACCAAATAATTTAACTTTAATTAATAATCATCTTGTAATAATTATCAGAGAAAATCGTGTTACGAAAGTCAACGTAACATAACTGAGATATATACAACCATACACAACCAGCTAATATTCATATCAAGCTACTTGGGATTTCTTTCACACTGTAAAAATATTGAATTCATGTATATTTGAATTTCTTTCATTCAAGTGATATTTACTCCTAACCTTGAAATGTTCCCCTCTAAACAACATACAGGACAATGAACGCAGAATCTATACCTAGACCTATTGCACTGTTTATTGATGCAAATATCATTTTATTCGTTCAAGCAAGAAATTTAGATAGGCTTATCCACAGGTTTGAAAAACACCGCGTTAAAAGCATTGTCATACTAACGAATCCAATGTACTATGAGTATAGTGGAAAGTTTGGAGCTTCATATCAGTGTGCCAATATATTGATATCACACATAACTTACATTGGCTTGTTTGCTACCAGTGGGACATCCTCAGTACCAGACTGAGACCGATATCTCACCTGTTGAGCATCGGCTGAGGTAGGGTGAGATAACACACCCTGCTCAGGTGGCCCCAGGTGGCATTGCCCACGAGCATAGTGGTCATGTATGGAATGCCACAGATAAATGAACGAAAATAAGCATATTCAAACAGACATAACCCGCAACAAATATGTGTAAATTTAAACAACTATAAAACTGCGATTTTGTCGTTTATTACAATCCTGCTCGTGGGATCCAGTATAAAATAAACATTCAAAATAGTTATAGATATTATAATGAATGCCAATAAATCATATATTCTAAATATTTTAAACTATGTTGTAAATAATGTATTTCGATATAAAAATATAAATGAAAATTAGATAGAAAAGATAGATATACATTTCTTTCAACTGATGTTTTCACATGTTGAGTGCTAATAATCTTTGAAGTGTATATTCTGAACCACATACACGACAGTGGACCCATAATCTATACCTAGGCATATTGCACCGTTCATTGATGTATACACGATTTTATTCGTTCCCGTTCCAAGTACGGAACCATGTCGAAATATTCAATCATCTTCGATATATTACATCAAATCTAATACATTATGACTACAGTGGTCGTTATGGAGTTTTACAGCGATGGCAATATAGGTGTGCCGATATAATGCTATCATATCACACACGACTGACATTGGCTAGTTTACCATCAGTGGAACAGCCTCGGTACCAGGCTGAGGCCGGTATCTCACCTGTTGAGCATTGGCCGGGGAAGTGGGAGATATTACCACACCACCTGACATATGCGTTTGTCCCTGTACTCCCGGCCCCGGAGAAATGTATGGTGGAGGGCCACCCTGCTCTGATGGTCCTTGTAGACAAGGACTGTATTGCCCACGAGTAGAGCGATCATGTGTGGAATGCCACAGATAAATGATCACGTCCCGCACCAGATGTTCAGAAGATGCCTCTCCAATAGCTTTTAATATGGACACACCATCCTCTGTTATTTCTGATCCCACAAATCTCCCAATGTCGTTGTCGGATGGAGAAGGACCAACCTCCACAGAAAGGTGAAGGTACCGCTTAACATACCTGTAGAAGAACAAAGAATAAATAATGTGCGGTTGTTCACCAGGAATAATCAACAATACAAATGTTTATACCTTTATAGAACAATCCAGCAGATAACCAAAAAAACAACAAAAAAAACAAAAAAACAGAAAAATTATAAAAACAAAAAGTGGTCTTATTCAGAATAGAAAATAAGTAAACCATGGACAGCCAGAGCATTTAAAGTAATTCCTTTCGTGAAGGATTAGCTTATTCATTATTGGATAAAAATAATAGTAAAATCACTACCAACTTCGAAAACAAACTCTGAATAAATACACGTGAATTTGTGTCATGATCGAAGTGAATTGTGGATAGATTCCAAATGAAGAACTGACTTACCGTCTTCTAAAGACTGGCACTAAGACTGTTAAGAGTTGTACCACACCACTGATTGTGGTTATGACTGATACCGCCACAAACCACAGCCACAGGAAACAAAATACCATCTCATAGTACAAAATGTTGTTAACGACACACTGCACAGTCCAAACTTGTACATTTTGTAATTTTCTTATTTGGAAAACACAAAGCACTATACGATGGAATAGTGGATCACTGAATCGCCATTCAAGTGTATTGTTAGTAACAATATCAGTAAAAATTTGCATTCCAAAGGAAGAATGGTTTTCAGCTTTCAGAATGCCGTCCATGATTGATAATTGTGTAATGATATTGATGAAGTACAAAAATTTTGTGAACAAAAAAAGCAGCGTAAGCCACCCCCAAGGACAACCCTTCATCACTGTAGAGTCTATCCAGCTCTTTACGTAGCGTCCCACTTGTCTTCCCATTTGGGCTCGGTCGACCATATTTAGAGATTCATACCCATCAGTTAGTCCTAGTATTTTTGTAAATCTGAAACCAACAAGGCCTTGTCCCACTGATAGGACAATATCAGGAAGCTTGAACATCAATGCTTGTGCCAGGAGAATCAATGGAAGCCACCGCCATTTAATTTTAATCGGTGTATCACGTCTCGAACTTTCTGCATTTCTCGGGATATCCTCAGTTAGAGGTAAGTAATGGACGTCAGAGACGCTGCATATTTTATTAGCATATAAATGCATCGGTTGTGTAAACTCGGATGGAGTCCAGCAGTCTACAGTGTTGTTAGATGTCTGGATGTAAAACGTCAATACCGCAAACAGGGCAAGAATCCCAACTGTCCATGTGCTGTTGAGTCTTCCGCACTGGTCATTTAGACTGAGATTGGACTGGGTGAGATGCCGTACAAACAGTCTCCAAACCATGATGTCCTTTGTCTATGAATCTATGAAAGAAAATATTGCACTGCTGATGATTTTAGAATTTTCGTGCTGAAAGATGAGACTGGAAAAGTGTATTTTCTTACAAGCGTCACATTTTATGAATATTCATTATCATCTGTGGATAAACATAAAATTATTGATTTACTCTTTGCCCTAAAATGGATACCTTTTCCCGGATAATGGTATTGTTGGTTTCATTCACATTTAAATATATGACCATTCACAAAACACGTAACTCCATAACCATATTACATCAGAACGTGACCTCCTCTCTTTTGCCTTCAGGCTAAACAGAAACACATTATCCTGTTATCACGAAAACTGTCATTATTAATTAATTTTCTGTCAACTGAATTCCAAGTAAGTAGCTTCATTAAGTTTAATCTTTAAATATTCTTTAATGTACACAGTCAGATGTATAATCAGCTAAATTCTCTGTTCCACTGTCTAATAATTGGTCTCTTAATTCATAAGATAATATTCGGTCTCTAATTAATGACAAATAATGAAATACTCACCAAGACGGTTTTGAGGTAAAAGTGCTTCAATATGCCTGTTGTCTATATTACAATATGTCTAGGTTACAATAACAACTTCCCTTATAATGACGTAAATTGGCAATATCAACCCTGGTATTTGCAATACACATTATGACTGAATTATTTGTAATATCCGCTTTGGGATTGCCACTCGATATAAAACATTGTAAAAATCACGTAATGCTTTTAAGTACTTGATGATAAGTATACTTACAGGTAGTCCGTGTGTCAGTTTTATATTTCGTTGATATTATCTAGATGCTTGTTTTAAAGTCTAACATACAGTGTACTAGCCTACTTTAGAGATCTGGTTTACCAGTGTATGGTAACTTGATATTATGTTGATCTTTCAGAGTATTTTTGAGGGTCATGATAGGGAAAAAAAGAGTCAATGTACCTTGTTTATATACACATGTTGTGCTCGACCGGTCACAGTACTGGATATCTCAGTGTACCGGAAATTATCACGGATTAAGAACGACAACTCAAAAGAGAAATTGCCAATTTGTTGATAAATTTCTATCAGGGTTGTCGTTCTTGTATCTATAGTGTCTATTACTTAGATTTAAAGGTGATTTTCACGGGCATGTCCTCCGTATTATCTTGGAGGTTGTAGGTGAAAGACACTGTTGGACTTTCACACCTTGGGGTTTGCCATAGTCTTTACACAATGTTTTAATCACATATACTAGTGAACCTGACTTTTAAATAAACTAAGACACAGATTTCTTACTTCAAAAACATTGTTACATGCCTCTGTATTAAGCATCGTCCTAGAAAGACGAAATATTTGCATAATGCAAAAAAATCACGTAATGCATAATGCAAATATTTTCACTGTTTGGCACTAATATATCTTATTCTAACTATGTATCTAAAGTTGCTATTCATTTATATGGCTTTTGTATATTTTTTAAACAATCCTAGCAATTGTTAAGAATGTCAAGGACGAAGAGCAATTATTTAGCAGTGCAATTCTTTTTGAATTCCTATTACTGAAAAAGTCAGTCTTACAGTTTTGAGAAAAAAACTATTTCTGAAGTTTGTGAGTCATACTGTTGTTGTAAGGAGATATCGTATTCAACACCAAGCTGCTTACTATCAGAATAAAACGATGTTCTTCCCTTCTGTCTCCAGCGGTGTTGGTTATAATCTTCTCTAATCTTTCGTTTTCCGTTTGATGAACGTTATCAACGGCAGTGTCTCTGTATACTAGTTCTGATATTATCATCGTCATATGTGCAGTTAATAAATGAATAGGTATTAACAATTGCGAAACATTCTATCACCTTACCTTAATTACTCTTGTTGGCACGGAGAGATGCGCGTGGGGGATCTTGCTGTGCGAGAAAACCGGACGACCCGGGCAAAAACCATACGGTCAGGCAGGTGGCCCCATACCTTTATACGTCTGAACTGGGAATCGAACCCCAGACGCCTAAGTGAAAAGCGAGTACTTTACCACTGCGCCACCCATATGTGCAGTTTGCTAAGGTTCCAAAGACCTAATATGAGTTTAAAATAATGTTTCTTGTTGAGTATAGACTATCAAAGAAGTTATTGATAAAGAATCACTTCAACAGAAATAACAACACAATCAGTGTATTTGCAAGCGATAACCGATTATCATAGTGTCATCTATCTCCAGTTTAGAAACTGTATTGTGTTTTCAAAGGTAATTTAGTAATTGTTGTCTAGTTCTACATTCACAAAAATAAGATTTTCTGCATATAAAATACATTTACCGTTTTTATATGTTTGCTTTCACAGACAGTTTGATGCCATGGTGGAATAAATGCACTTGATTTCTTAATAATTTGTTGACTACAACGTAAACAGATAGAGAAATTATCAATGAAATGTTTTATTAGTCGAATTTAATACAATCAACGAAGCATATTTACAAATAAATCGGACATTTACCACATACATGTTGCAAATTTTAGACAGTTTGAATCTCAGATTTCCCATCGAAAGACATATACACAAATGGCGTATTTAGGATTGCGACATGCAGTTTACACCTTTATACTTAAACATGGAAATGGAGATCAATACTAATTTAAAGTAACTATAGAAAAAACTGGATTTTTTCATTGCTTCAACATCCATGTATTTGAGAAATAATGTAATGAAAATACCATGCATCATTATATCATGATGAAAATTTAACGGTCGTCATGGTGATCTCAGTGAGATATGTTCTATTTTTGTGCGATATGAAGCTTGGCGTGTTTAAAGCTCGTTAGTTTGCCTGTTTGTTTCGCTGTTGTATACCTTGTTCTCATTTCAGAACGTGAAATTACTTACTTGGAAGTTTACATAGCGGCTGTCGTCGTTGAAGCAGAAGACGCGTATTCTTCCTGAATACATGCTCTTACTCTTCTTGTACTTTTTCAGGAGTATCCGTATAAATCTTTCTTTGCTTCACATTTTGTATTAGTTTTATTATATTATGATTCATTGACAATAAATATAATTGATATTTACAGATATGCATACTGCTATAAGTATGTAAAAAGACAAAGCGAAAAACGACAAACAGACAGACAGCATACTAGGTCAATGACAAGAATGATGTAGGCCTAAGTCTGTTATATACAAAAATGGAATTTTTGGCCGCCTTTTTCTGAGTAAACAAATCAGGTAATTAATGAAATAACAATCAAAATTGAAGTAAAGGAAAAAACTATTTTCAATGTATGTATTAGAATATGAATAAATGAGTACTTTTTGATATAGTTAACAAACCTCGTATTTGAGTGTTTTGTTTTTATATCTTCAAGATGAGAATTTCATGTGCTTTTAGCTCAAATTTATATGATTCCTCAGACTGTTCAAAATAGTTCTGAACATTTATTTTAGCATGTGTATTGCTTTATGATAAGTAATATCAGGTTATCTAAATCGCATTTCAGGTGTTTATCTATTAGTTTACCAAATATAAATACATGTTTATCAAATCTTAAACCTGGGTTTTTAATATTAATTCTTAGATTTTCAATTAGATACATTTTCACAGTCCAATAAAATATGAGTTATTGTTTCAGGGTTTGTTTTGCAAAAGCTACAGAGATTATCATTTCATGTGCCGATTTTAAATTTTAAAAATTGTCATAAGAACTCTGTGGTTTATTCTATATTGGAGTCATTGTAGTTTTGTGTTTGTGAAGTTATTGAATGGTGATGCATATATTTTTTCCATGTTTCCTCATTTAAATTAAAAATTTAATTCCATTTTCTCGCTGCAGTAGATTTGACTTTATTTCTATATAACACTGTGACTGTATACTTTTGTGTCCCTTTTAATTTCTAATAATTAATTTGAAATTTATTGATGTGGAAATAAAATGTTCTCTTTTGAATCAAATGTTTGTTGGTTTTTGCGTATATATTGATGAACAGCCATTTTTTTTTTTAGACTTTGACAATATAAGTAAAGTTGTAGATAAAATGTACTCCCTTTTTGTACCAAGATTTATAAAAGATAACTTTATGATCAATTTTTATTTCTCTGTTATAGCATAATGGATTTTAAAAAATGTTTGTTTTGTATATATTACTTGCAATTATAGCTTTGAACAATGTTCCCAAGACTTACCTCTAAGATAGGTTTTACTGTTTCTTGACACTTTTTTCAATTCCAATATTAGCGAGAATGTATTTATCAAAGTAGGATCCAATAATAACACCTCAATTTCCTAATTTACTGTATATTCGTCGAATCCAAATGGTTTTAAGACATGTTATGAAAGATTTAAAATGTATCAGTTTAAGACCCCCTCTAAATATTTTTCAGTAAATATATCCCATTTGATGTGATCAGGTTTACCATTCCACAGGTAGCTGTATAATAACGTATCTTTTTTTTTCAGATAGAAGTCATCAAGATAAGGAAGTGATAGAAACAAATGATTATACTGTATATTATTAAGGTTTTGATAACAGTTTATTTTTTTGTCAATAGGTGTAAGTAATTTTCTATTCCAAGCAGATATTAAAGAATTAAGTTTAACGATTTTTTTTTATCAAATTTTAGGTTAATTACTGTATGCCAAACCATGTAAAATGTGTAAACCCTAATTTCAAATCAAAATGAGTATTTGAACTGTATTTTAAACTGCCAATCCAAGCTACCTGAGTCTTAGATATATTCATTTTTAGACCAGAAATAGTTGCAAAGTAGATAAGATTACGTAGTGTTTCTTCTAAAGATTTCTTTGAACCATCTATGATACATGACATGTCATCGGCAAACTGTGATAGCAATATTTCTTTTCCTCTTAAAGTTATTCTTTCAATGTTTTTATTATTTCTTAATATTATGGAAAGAATTTCTGCACTTAAGATGAAGATATAGAAAGAAATAGGGTTCCCCTGACGACAACAGCGTTCGATGTGGAAGAAGTTGGATTTGTGTTATTGAATGTTCTGATGTACTATAATTTGCTGGTCTCAAAATGAACGGACCTAACTGTTTCCAAATAATTTTCAAAATTCAGCTGTGAAACCTTCAGAATCAGGACATTTATTGTCTTTCATTTTTAAAATTCATTTAATTCATTTAAAGTAGTTGGGCCATCAATACTTAATGATTCGTGAGCAGATAATTTAGGTATATTGTATGAATCCAAACGTGTTTCGTGGTTAACATCGGCCAATAGAGTTTCTTATCACGTTAATTCAAGAAAAGAAGCACACGCATAATGTATGCTATAGTTTATTCTATAAAACAACATGTCAAAGGACAACAATACAATGTAAATATCTACAAAATATCTAAACCTTTGTTTAAAACTTCAAGAAGCAGATACCATGCTTGATAAAAAACATAAATGGATACATGTATATGTAATGGTATTGAACAATCTTTCATATATGTTCGCGTATTGCAGTTCATTAGGTGTTTAATAAATTTTTGAACGAGGTTTATTGGACAGGAAATATACCTAATAAAAATCAATCTAACGAATATGTTTGTCAAGAATATATGTAGTAACTTAAAGAACAACTTCCTGAGAACATCTATGATCAAAATAAGTAAGTAATACAAATAATTATCATCACATTACCATCAGCGTCACTTAACTAGCATATCAGTTTTGAAGCCATCGCAGTTAACGAAATATATTTAATAAAAGAAAATTTCATATCTAATATTTCTTGTTTTTCAACACTTTTTCCCCCACTTTCTTTCATCCTTATTTGTTAAAGTTAAATGTACGCGATATGTAGGAGTGAAAATGATAATCCTTGTTTGCGCGAAATAGAATATGCCATATGTCATTTCTTCAAAATGTGTAAGCATAAATCTATGCGAGTATCTACATATGCATGTAAATATGTAAGAAGTGAGTGGTCTATGTTTATATGTAGATCACTGTAAAAATGTAATAGTAAGACTACTGAGCATCACTTTGTGGTTGACATTGTGCAACGTTATTGTGATATATGCATTTATATCGAAAATTATTTTCACGTGGCAAGAGATTCCTTGACCTGACTGTAATATCATTATTACCTTAATTGACTAGTGTTTTGCCATGTTAATATAATATATATATAATCCATCGTGTATTCATAATGAAAATGAAGACGTTCTGAAGGGATAAATAGAGTTATCTCCCCTAGTTACATTATGAACCCATGTGTGAAGTTTGGAAAAATAACAGATAATTGTTGGATATTTGTATGTGTTAGTGATATGTTACTGGTAAGACAGTATATAGCCAGATATAGTTGTATATAATTATATCACTTAACTTCTAAGCAGTCTGAAAGTCGACATCGATATTGAAACTACCATGCTATTTCATCTACAAATAACTTATTTTTGTTCGGCAGGATTGGGCTACAAACCAGTTATAGTCAATGATAAAGCACATACGATTCACATTGGCTGGTTTGTCATCAGCGGGGTTCCCTCGCCACCGGTCTGTAGACGGTATCTCACCTGTTGAGGAGGGGCCGATGGTGGGGAAGAAACCACTACACCACCTGGTCCGTACGTCTGCTGTCCCTGTACACATGGCCCTTGGGATAAGTATGGCGGAGGACCACCATGCCCTGGTGGTCCTTGTTGATCATCATTGTGTTGTTGACCATGTACGGATTGCCACAGATATATTACAGCGTCCCGCACCAAGTGTTCAGAAGATGCCTCACCAATCGCTTTTAGTATGAACACACCGTCCTCTGTTATTTCTGATCCCGCAAACCTCCCGATGTCGTTGTCAGATGGAGATGGGGATACTTCCTTGGACAGGTACAGGTAACTCTTGATGTACCTAAAACATTGTTTAGCACGTCATTTTATAAACTAAATGAAAAGGAGTATTGCATTGTAAATCATTGACGCTACGTTTACTATGTCATTTATATCTAGTAGAACAACAGATTAAAAGGACGGACAAGGAAAATACCAAATGCTGAAACGTTCTCTAAAATGTCTTATATTTAATGTCATAACGTCTGCAATAATATTTTAAAATAATGTTCGGTTGGTCTGTAACTTCTTTTTCCCCAGTATGATAAGTCAGGATTTACATGGGGGAAAAGTCTTAAATTCGTTCTACTTACCGTTTCCTAAAGACTGGCACTAATACTGTTAAGAGCTGTACCACACCACTGATCGTGGTTACGACCGAAACCACTACAAACCACAGCCACAGGATACACAATACCATTTTGTAGTAGTGCGAGATGTTGCTTAAGACACACTGTACTGTATAACGTTGTACGTTGGTAATCATTCGGATTTGAAAGTCGCATAACACTACGTGATGATACGAAAGGTTGAATGGGTTCCATTCAACCGTTTGGTTGCCAACAATATCATTAAACACTTGACGTCCAAAGGAAGAATGATTTGCAGACCTCAGGATGCCGTCCATAATCGATAATTGTGTAATAACATTGATAAAGTACAAAAATTTTGTGAACAAAAAAAGCAGCGTAAGCCACCCCCAAGGACAACCCTTCATTACTGTAGAGTCTATCCAGCTCTTTACGTAGCGTCCCACTTGTCTTCCCATTTGGGCTCGGTCGACCATATTAAGAGACTCGTAACCGTCAGTAAGTCCTGATATCTTTGTAAATCTGAAACCCACAAGGCCTTGTCCCACAGATAGGACAATATCCGGAAGCTTGAACAGCAGAGCCTGTACTAAAAGAATCAATGGAAGCCAATGAAATTTGGACTGTTTTGCTTCTTGTCGCATTTCTCTTAAGGCAGGGATCTCATGAGACATTGGCAGGTAATAGAATTCTGACTTGCTGCATATTTTGTTGGTATATACATGCATTGATTGTGTAAATTCTTGAGGTGTCCAGCAGTTGATAGGTTCGTAAGAATTCTCCATATAAAACGACAACACCGCTAACAGAACAAGGATGCCCACTGTCCAGGAACTATTGAGTCTTCCACACTGATCACCCAGGCGGAGGTTGGACTGAGTCAAATGACGTAGAAACGGTCGCCAAACCATGGTGTCGTTTAGCTGTGGAGATATGATAATTTAAGTAAATAGTAAGTTATTGAACTGTAAAATTCTTATCAAACGTGCATTGAGTTCCCCTTACAACCTAAACGAAAACTAAAATATACCCTTGATAACCCGGACACTTTCGTTTCCTGAAAACTATGCGGATTAAACAGAATGTATCCCTTTATTGTGTTACAATCTCAATGAGTCATGCCAAAAAGCATTATCTTCCCTCTCTCCAAACCAAAATCTTCGCAGCATAATCCTCTGAATCAAGTTATTTTTCAGTCAAAGAAGATGTGGTTTTGTTTGCATTTGGTACTTGTTCATTTTTTTCGTCTTCTGTGATTTTACTGTTATCTTGTGATTCTGTGAGAATTTTGAAAATAAAGTTAACAATTTACATATATCATGAAATGTTTATCGTACATGTATTTCTAAATTGATCTTTTCAACAGTACATGTACATAAAATTACAACACTAACAACTGTATAAAGTTTAAATATGGTTATTAACCTTCAAAAATATTCTTCACATTTTTTATGTATTAACTTTAATGATTATTTCAAGGTCTGAAGAAATATCACTAAAACGAAGAGTAACCTAAATAAGCACTCAGAAGCGGTTTGTAGGTAGAGTATACTTCTTTTTTTTAATAAGTTCTTTACTTATAACGTAATATATCATGTAAGTTAATAGCCATAATTAACTACCGAACCGTGATACAACACGGGATTTTACATTTCTTCAATGGGATCCTTCAGTTGAAAAATAAGTATGTATATCTTCTAGCCAATAAAAAATGTTCTTAAAGACACACAAGTAATTAGTACCTCCAGTACAAACAGTATAGAAAATAATAAATTAAACTGCATCATACAGCAGTTTCGTCTTACTAAGACTCGTCCGTGGTGCTAAGGGCCGAACTTGTGGAAGATGGGAGGCGAGTGGAGGGAGGTGCTCTAACACTCAAAATTCAGGAAATTTAAGAACAGTATCAAGTATGTGTTTATTCTGAAACGTGCCACTATTTGAATGAATTTACATTTGGATATGATGTTTTAGTAAGCGACATAATTTGTTTATGTTATGGGATAGTAACCAAAGTTGTACCCAGTAGAAATGCATTTTTCTAGCAGATTCGAATAATTCAATAACCGTCTTATATTTGAAATTTCTTTGCTTTATCTTTTACCCCATGAAGCCGTCAGTTTCTTCAGTTGGCAGAAAAGCACGAAAAGTTTCCGAATAGTTGGCAATTTAAACATTTTCCAGAATAAGTTTAATAGTTTATTTTTCTCCCGCCACCTGTTGGTCGTTTTATATTTCCGAAAAATGTCGCCCCGACCCATGTTTGACATTACATTTCACGTCATCCTGAGAAACAGGCGGTGATTGAGAATATATTTATATTTTGCTTCAGTCTGCTTAAATGTAGTTTTCACGAAGAATTATAAGTTATGATAAGGTATGCAGTAAACAGAGCCTCGGCCTATAAATGAAAATTGCATACACTCGTTTCATAACTCTCAAACGTATGGGGACCCGTGTAAGATCAGTGATATCGTTTCAACATTATTTTAATACACAATACATGATACATAACTTATTTCAAATTATTTTCGATGTCACTGGACGCGTAGGTTTGTAATAAACTTGGTACGTTTTGATTTGGTGTTGGGGAAAATGAACTTGCACCAACTTCGTAATAGACGCATAACAAAGCTGTACTTTAGTGGTTTTCGATATAAATATCTTTCTGATGATATGGCAATATTTCATTTCAATCAATGATATCCATAGAAAAGATTATATCGACATTACCGCGGACTTGGACAGACCTGTTTTATGTCCGTGATGTTACCCACGTACAATGGACCAGACTGGTTAGTTACCGCCTAATTAATACTGTAGAGCAACGGCGTCCAATAAATATCATTATACAAAGGTCGGTATTCGCAATATAGGTAATAAACCCTGTCAAATACATCTGGTGAATGATGTAGATTTAATGATAAACATTTATAGTAAAGAAAGGCATTGTCCAGTGTTACTATAATAATCTGTGGACAATGGCTGGGTTCTGACGGTTGGTTAATATAAATATCACGAATCTAAAGACTAAATTACAAAAGATCTTTAAGGGCATTTTGATACCAAGAAAATAGAATGAATATTACAGTAGTGCTCAATCGCTTACCTTATTATCTTGTCAGACGCAAAAAACCCAACATGTAAACACCGGAAATGATATATAGGTCAAAGAAGAACGATAACTGTGGGATGTGATTGCTTCAACACAGGAGTAATTGTCATTCCTGCACCGTCTGTAAATCAGCTTTATTTCACGCAAATTATTTCTCTTATTCCATTTGCTGGGGATCTTATGTTATTCAGTTTGTTTCGTATTTTGTTTAACCTTATTTTTTTGAGAGACGTCAACTCAGTACAAAATTTTATTTTTCTTATCAACTTATTTCACGTAGTACAATGTTGAAGATTACATCAGGAAAAAGTGTTAATCCAAATATATATATATCAAAATTCGCAGTGTCCTATACGCAAAGCGAAGAACACCTTTTTAAGATGATATTTGAGTTTACAGCCAAATAATGAATTTAACTGGGTATTCATTTACTGATATCATCAACTCGAATCACTGATATCAGTAAATCAATTACTGATATCACTTATTCTAATTTATGATATCAATCTTTCGAATTATTGATATCACATTTTGAAGATAAATACTAAAACGGCGCCCGAAAGGTGACCCTGGAAAACCAAAATTGATCGAAAGCCATGTCAGAATCTTGATGGGGAGATGCACTATTACCATAATTAATTGAATTTCGTACTTTTTAGATATCTGATAATTTCAAAGAACGTCAAATACTTGTATTATTATTTTTTATTGCGTTAGGAGACAAAAAACATAACATGTATGTTTCAAAGTTGAACAAAAAGAAGTATAGTAGAAGAAGATATTAAGTAATATATGATGTAAAGTAATACATGATATTAAGTAATACGTGATATAAAACAATACATAATATAATGTAATACATAATATTAAGTAATGTTTGATGTTAAGAAATACCAATGATAAAATATTTCTTGATATGACAGAAATAAAAATAAAAATATATACAATAATAATAATAATTTATTGTTGTTATTCTGTAAAGAAAATAAAAGGTCAAGTATGTTTATCACAGTCTGACTTTGGTCCTATGTATAGAATGTACAGGTAACATGATTATCCCGACTTGACCCCGATTGGGATTTAAGGTGCAGTATGAGTTATCTCCCTTAAACAGGCAAAATTGCTGGTAATGAGTTAACTGTGTAAAGTACGGAATATGACGCTCAACATACATCTTATATTGCTATGACATTTGTTCATTTAACACCTGATGTCCGAAGTACATAGTATCCTGTATATTAAAATAAATCTGTCAAACATGGAGAGTTTATATCATATATCATAAGTATGATTATGAGTTGTTATAATAAATTTGAAAGAAATGAAAATGGAATAATTATATTTTACAGAAAATCACCCTGAAATTATCTTATCCCTATTAGTGATATATGCGACTAAAAGGAATGTATTGTGAAACAGATCAACATTTTACTCCACCACAAATGGAGAGAACACCCTTCTATCGTATTTGTTTACCGCGGATACCTGCAGACATAGTATGTCTCCTCCAGCTGCTTTCTCTTGTGTAACACGCATATTACTTTTCTGAATCCTGCGAATTATAAACTCTACATATATGTTAAATGAACGTGTAAGATAAACCAGAGTGATATTATATTTTATTTGAAAATAAATTTTGATCGTATCTGGTTATAACAATATTATTTTCCAGAGTTACCGGGATATCTTTGCGATTATATGTGTGATAGATAAAAGTACAGAATTTTTCATAAGTCTCATATTTAGATAAATAAAGATTAGCTTTGAAGCGCTAATCTCATAACGATAAACTATTGGTAGTGTGCCATTGTGTAAAACCTGATAAATGTGGCCAATTCGATTTTTATGTGGTTATTTGGGTAGTATACTTATACCTTCAGGATTGCCTTAATATGGACCCCCCCCCCCCAAATTAAATAACAACGACACATGCACACTGTCGACTACTATGAAGTACAGATGATGTCAATCACCTGAAACAAACTGCCAGTTTATTGTATCTTTAACCACGGGCTCATTCGGTGCTATAACGATATAGTTGTACTGCTGTTTCTTTATATACAGATCAAACAGTGAACATATCTCTGAATCGACATCCGAATCCGGTCCATTTGCCACTATTTAATCCTCAGTACGTGACTAAGGAAATGCTGACTCCGTCACTGACCAGATATTGATTTAACTACATCTTCTGTCTTTCTTCTCTCTCTGTCGTCGTGAGGTGAAGATGTGAATGAATCCTTTGGAAAATAGGGAAGATATCGTTTGAACTATTGTCGTGAACTTAATTATTATGTTAATACGTTATTTTAGCAAGTTCTTCTCATTGAATTTCCCGTGACCTTTCAATAAGCCCTTTAAACGCCATTTCGTTATAAAACATTAAATTCTTACGTCATATGTCATGTTTTTTTCGGTTCTTCAGACAGACGGAGGACGGGTGACAAGCGGGATGCAGATGATGTGTTACACCAAAAACAACCTTTACAACTCTGTTATATTCGGTTCCAAATAATTTCCCCGAAATGATACAATAAAAAAAATATCACTTTTAAATAACCATATCGCTACCCTTTCGTTACCAACAATAATGTTGAATATTTATCCAAAGGTAGACTGAGCTCAGACTCCAGAACGCCGTTTATGATAGATAATTATTAGCGCCCTATTTGTCTTCCGACATAACACATCCCTCGAAACCCACTCACGTTGAACAATAACAAAATTAAAGCAATGTGTGATTTGATACAGTATTTTACAAAATAATTGTTCTCCCAAACCATTTCAAAAATTCAGTATTTGATGCCCGTATGTAGATTAGATGTAGATCAGTAACGGATGACATCTGTTCGGTTTATGGGCATTTGTTCCCTTTTAACGAGAACGTATCATCATATCTACTGCTGTGTAAAGTATATTTTCAATTTATTGTTACCACGTGCTGAAATCGAACCGTAGTCTACAACCTGCCACAAATCCGTCAATGATGTCTTATTCTTTCGTGATCTTATTTTTCTTTATCATTATTTCATCACAAAAGTACACAGATGAAATTCTAAACAAACAACACTGGTAGTATCCATCCGATAGTTTGAAATAAGCAAAGTCATGTCCATTACTGTGAAGATTAAACTTGTACTGTAGCGGTAGTGCTGATAAGAACATCACCAGTATACATGTATGTTTGTCGTGCCCTGTACATGATCCTACCAAAACAGGAGATGAAAATTCATGTGTCAGAGGTGAAAGATTAAGAATATTCTCTTGGTTTAATTTTCAGATAATTCCCCGCCACGTTTCAGTAGAAATGAGGAAAAATACAGGAGTTTCGTCAAGATGTGGTACATTTGAAATCTGACCAACCCGAAAAATCACTACATCGATATGGTCGTGAATGTGAGATAGATTCTACAGGTGGACCTTGAGAAAAGGCGCTAGTTCAAGAGCATTGATCAGGAATCCACGATTGGCACTTGTATTAAAATAACCAGTGCTTCACAACTCTTTGTCGGCACATTTTACTTGACTTCCTTAGGCCACCGTATTTCACCTTAAATGCTTCCGGAGTGGAACGGGGAAGTCAATTAATTTGAAAATGTCTTTTTTTTCCGCGATCATCATCGGTTTTAACTTTAAAATATGTATTGGAATAGCTACATGTATAATTGATAATTCATATTTTGTCAACTTTTAACGAAACTTGTAGTGTTTTATATTATGCCTTGTATTTGTATTCCGGAATTTTTTTTAAAATTCCAATTTTAATATTAGTATTAACTATCAGCTTTCGTATCGACCAATCAAACACGTCGTTACATAAAATCTCTCCTCTTGCCTAAACATAGCAACCATTGACGCCAACAACATCAACGTTGATCAAAACGAAAAGCACAGTGTCTCTTTGTAGATAGTTGTTCATTGAAAAACAAACATGGATCAAACGAAGAGACCGCTGTTGATCCCTCCAGAGTTTAGCACATATGCTGAAAAACATGGAATTTTCGATATGTACAAGGTAAAATCATATTTTATATGTCATGCACATGATGCAGGTCTGTGTCTGTTTCAAAATTTCTATGCTTATTTTCAAAACTACTACATGTAATAGTTTCAAGAGCCCATTTAAGTTCCAGTGCGTCTTTTCAAATCCAGAGATGTTTCCATCTTGATTAACTTCACGTAGCCTTGTCGCCAACACCACATGGTTCCGTCAGGTCAACTTGATATTGGCCACATTAATAATAATTCTGACCTGCTATATAAATTCGTGTAAAATGTTACAATCACCTGATAGTTCTTTACTTTTAATAAATATTTGAAGGTTTCAAATCATTTTTATGAAATATACTCATAATAATGTTCAAATATCATAAACATCATCTCAATACCAACAGATAAGATTACATCTACCATTTTATCGACCTCTTTCAATATACTGAATATCGTGTCGATATAAGTGGTGTGTGCAATATGCAAAGTAAAAAACAGAAAAATAGCATTATGTCTTTTTACCTGATGACCATTCAAAACACTGTCACTGCACACCAAGGTAATCAATAAGTAACTAGTAGAGTGGATAATAAAGAACGTACAATGCCAATGTTCTGAACTTACTGTATCTTATACAGTAATCAGTACACATTGAGGTGAGGAATTAAAATGTGGCCAGCTGGACCAAACACAACTTTACAGCATAAGATATAAAAGATACTGCTCAAACCAAATCAATGTGAAAACATGTGGATGTATAATTTCTATGGACAATGATAGACATCCATGATTCAGATTTTAATATTTTGATTTTTAATTATATTTTGATAGGGTCACTAAGTTCATAAATTACAACCAGGGTTTTCCATAAGAGTTGGTCGCCGGCAAATTTGACTGGTTACTTTGATCATTTGGCCGCCTACACTCTGACAACGTGTGCAAAAATTACCATATTTATATTGTAAATATCCTTCTTGGTAATGAAACTAGTTTGCGCGTAAACTGAATATGGACAATTGAGTTACCAACCCGTGAGGTGGGTTGAATGGAGTTGAGTACATGAAGCTATAAACTTAACCCTTATAAATACTAGCTATAACATATTGCTCTACCAAACTTCTCTAACTCAGGATAACGACTAGCAAGTCAGTAAAATAGTTTTTGTGTTGATTTTCAGTAACCGAAAGAAAGTAATTTTTTCATCATGTGCCGGTACCATTTTTTTGTTCTTCTTTTTCAACATGCAGAAACTGATGGAGCAGCTGATAATCAACAAACCTGCTGATCCTGTGGCATTTCTCATTGACTTGTTGAAGCGAGATACCCATGATGGTAAGGAAACTATGTACACTTGTTAGTTAGTATTTTTTAAGGTTAGTGTTATAGAGTATATCAGTTTAAGAAAAAATGCCATACATATTTTCTTAAACCAAGAAATTAGAAATATTTAATTGTATTGTCTATTGGGTTTGATCCCATTGTTGTAGTCAATCATAGGTAGTTTTATTGGTTTTAAT
Organism: Ylistrum balloti; assembly: GCF_031769215.1. NCBI lineage: Eukaryota > Metazoa > Mollusca > Bivalvia > Pectinida > Pectinidae > Ylistrum > Ylistrum balloti. The sequence continues at coordinate 238,851 of NW_026783057.1, forward strand.
CTCCAAGTCTTTAATTGCATTTCCCCACTCTGCTTCTGAAAATTGTTACAATGTGTGGTAAGGATTTATTTAACATCTGTTCTCTTGTAATTCAAGTTCCACAGGTAATTATCATTGGGCCACCTGCATCTGGAAAGAAGACAATTTCTAAGATGTGTGCCACCAAACTTAGGACAGCCCATCTCACAACAGATAACCTCATTATGGAAGCAGAGACTGATCTTAAGATGAAGATGCTCGATCTACAGAAGAAAAAACAAGTAAGTTATCATCGTATGATGAAAGGTAAAGATTTCTGTGAGCTTCAACCTATCTTATCATAGAATTCCATGCAAAAAAAAATGTGAAACAACTCGAATTGAATATCAAATCAGAGACTCAAAGCAGTGTAAGACAAAGTTCAAATTATCATATATTTGAAATATAAAGGAAATACTTGGTGTTACATATTACCATATATAGTCATTTAGAGTCTGAAAATATAACCAGTAAGAGCATACTCTTCAAGTATAAAGCAGAAAATACCTTGTATCACTTTAGTCTTTAATTATCAAGTTTTAATACTGTTGACACAAACAAAGAAGGTTGCTTGTAATTTTTTTTGCAAGTCATTCAGTACCATTTCATCATTTCCACTATTATCTGTTGTCTAATGCAGCTCATGCGAGTACCTTTATATATGTGTAAAAATATTTTCAGTATCAGTGTTTGTACCAACTATGCTGTATGTACATACTACGTTTATCGACTCCCCTGTATTCGATCAGGAAATTAATTGTTTTGGTTACATTGAATAGAAGATACTGTTCTGATTGGTCAATATGAAACATGTCATTATTTCATCCTTTATTTATAGCCCATTCCAACAGATATTTGGGTGAAGGTGATTGCAGATAGGGTTAAACTTCCAGACTGTGTAAAGAAGGGCTGGGTAATGGAAGGTTTTCCACAGACCAGAGAACAAGCCTTGGCTATGCAGGCTATAGGAATTCATCCGAAACATTGTGGTATGTCACTCAAGTCAATTTGTAGTTTTGCAAAATTTTCTGTATGTAAAATTAAATCAAAATGTATACATAATCTAGATTGACATTTTGTTCTTATCACTATTAATCAGCTGAAATAGGAGTTTGGTAAGAAACTGCTCTCTAATTGTTTTTATTGTAGTTTTTTAAAATCTTTTCATATTATGATGAGAAATGGTACAAATGAATAATTACAAGAAATTGATTGTTTCTTTAATTGTGTCTGTAATGTTTATTTATAGTTCTGCTAGATGCTCCAGACACAGTTTTGATTGAAAGAGCCCATGGAAAGCGAGTGGATCCAAAAACTGGAGGTCAGTTTAAGATATATGGAGTTATAACCCTTACAGTAACCAGACAAGTAATCAATTGTGAAAAAAAATTAAAAAAAAAATGTCTTTTAGCAGTACCTATATTTAGGAGCATCAAAGTGTAAAGGACCATGGATAATCATTTGTAAGTACAGTTAAAGTTATTGGCTGTTTGAAAGGAAATTGAGTGAACATTGTGGTACATTTCATCAGTCTGGCATCAAAACGAGGCATCAACTATACACATTAGAATTTTTTAAACAATTTCTTCTCTTGTGAATGGTCATGATGGCTAGTAGCATCATGGGGTAAAAAACTTTGATATGAGTGACCTTGACCTAAATTTCTCAGGTCATGAGAATGTTTCTTTTTTCATGTAGTGGGTTTATTTTTCATCTTTCAACAAGAAATTGGTATAAAATATTCTTCTTGTGTCAAACAGTTTATATAACCTATGATTTAAACCCAGTTTCCATTGACTTACATTAAACTTACAGACATATATCACACCACCTTTGACTGGCCATCCTCTAATGAGGTACAGAGCCGTCTGGAAGAGGCTGAGGGCTATGGGGAGGATGACATGGTGGCCAAACTCATAGAGTACCATAGGCATATAGATGGTATCCTCACTTGTTTCAATAAGGGACTTAAAACAGTCAATGCTGATCAGCCACAGGCAGATGTCTTCCTTCAAGGTTTGTATATGTAATTCAATTGTTTAGGCAAAAACTATATCATCATTTATCTCCAAGCTTTGTAAAACAGAAATAGATTCAATTTTGGATTATTTTTATAAAAAACCCCATCAATTTAAGAAATGCACACACAACCATTGATGCATTATTTTCCCTTAAACTTGATTGAAATGCCAAGAAATTTTAGATATTGTAAATGCACTTTAAATTGATAGTGGTCAAAAGTGCCAGGGTATGTGAAAAGTTTTGCTTAATGTTTTTTCTCACTGTTGATAACATTTCAAGTTTAGAATTTACTCAATTTAACATATTGCAAAAAAGTACTAAGAAAAAATGAGTGGTAATACAAATTGTACTGAGCTTTGGTTTTTTCCACTTGCAGTGTTTACATACTTGTGCGGCCAAGCAAGAACAAATGCCCCACACACCCCTCGGGTGGTGTTACTGGGTGCCACAGGATCAGGCAAGGGTGTCCAAGCCTCCCTTCTTGCTACCAAATACAACCTTGTTAGCGGTTAGTCTGGTTTTTATTTTCATATTCTTGATTCAGTAGAACTGTAATCTGTTATCTTTGCTTCTTACATATAGCCATTTCATTTTAACAGATTAACATTTAGCATTGTTTATTTTGATGCAGTGTCCTGTGGCTCCATGATTAAGCAAGCAATAGCAGATGAAACCAAGGAAGGTCAGACAGCTATACCATATGTCTCAAAGGATATGATGGGTGAGTTCTCAATCTGTTTCCTAAATTTATCACTAGCTCTTCAATTTTTTTTGTTTTGTCATTGCACATTATCAACCTTGTATGTTGTTTTAAACAAAATGCGGTTTGGTTGGCCGTTAAACAACATTTTCTGATTAACCAAAAGACACAGAAGCATGATATTTGGCTAATAGGTTCCTTTGATGAAGCCTGACTTATTGTTTGAAAAGAAATGACCTTGACCAACATGTTAGGTCACAGGGGTCAAATTTGTTAAAATCCTAAAACTTCTGACTAATCAAAAAGCATAGAAGCACGAATTCAGGTGATAGGTTCCTAGAATGAAGCCTGACATAGTTTGCAGTAAGAAATGACCTTGAACCTTATTCAAGGTCACCAGGGTCAAATTTGTTAAACCTTCAAAATGTTTTCTTCTGACTAACCTAAAGATGCAGAAGCATGATGATGCCTGACAAATTTGTGAAAAGAAATCAACTTGACTGAAATTGAAAGTCATAGGGATAAAATTTATTGAAACTTCATCTGATAAACCAAAAGTCCAAGAAGCAGGATATTTGGTGGAAGGGTGTTGTTAGGTCAAAAGCCCAACAAATTTTGAGAAAATAAAAAGAAATGGCATCTACCTATAATCCATAACTATTACTGTTTCGAGTTGAGTATAAGAAGCTGTTTGTTGTGGAAATTGGTTGTAATTGATCACATGTACCAATTTCAATGCTAATGGTGTACATGTCAATATATTTGTGATATTAACACTGTTTCTATTTTTAATGTACATTGAATAAAATGTGAGCAATGCAGGCCTCCTGGGCCTCTTCTTTCCAATGGCATGGTGGCATAGTGAGAAATAAAATAATACCGGTATGTATTTGTGCCTAACAGTGCCTGATGTGACAGTGATGGAGATCCTCAGACAGCGCCTTTCTCAGCTGGATTGTATGAGTAGGGGCTGGGTATTACATGGGTACCCTCGTACCCGGGAACAGGCAGAGGCTCTTACACAGGAAGGTTTTGTTCCAAACAGGTGAGTTGTGAATCTGTTATTTTAATTAATCCCTCACCTGGAACTAGAGGGGGCTATGGTTTTGTGTTATGTCCATCTGTCTTTCCATCTGTCCTCCTGCTTTCTTGTTCTGGCTCTGTCTTCTACAATACTTATCATGGGAACTTCATACTTTGGATATGCGTGAGATCGTGTTTTCTGTATCGAAAGTAGGTCATTGTGACTTACCTTTTGAACCTTGACCAACATTATAGAAAAAGCTTGTCCAGGCCTTATATACTACTATATTTATCATGAGAACCTAATACTTCAGGTTTTGCTAGTGCCACAGTGTGTTAAGTATCAGAAGCAAGTCATTGTGACAAACCTTTCCATCTTTGTCCTCTATCATAGAAAATGGTTGTCTGGGCCCTGTCTCCTATCATGCTAATCACTGAAATATAATATTGGGGATGAAAGTTCAGCTTGATGGTACTGGGTGACCCGTATCATAAGTAGGTCACTCTAACCTTCTACACTACTAATCACTGGAACTCCATACATTGGTTATGGATTCACCTTGATGAAGCGATGTATCAGGTATCAGTAGTAGGTCACTCTGAGCTACATTGTGACCGTTGACCTACATCTAAATTGAAGTTTATCTGGGCCCTGTCTCCTACACTACCAGTCACTAGAACTACATACTTGGATGTAGTTTCATCTTGGTGAGATGGTGTGTCGGTGGGGGACTGTAACTCGCCAAATTGTGTCTTGTTTTGTAGAGCATTGATCAAGATTTAAAAAGCAGTTATGAAAGAGGCTGAAATTTAATAAATTGTAATAGAGGTTCAATTGCAGTATGAAGGGTATATATATCAAGATATTTCAGGACACTATTAATTGATGCTGTCCTGCTTGACACCTCATATGTCGGCCATTTTGATAGATTAAGAAATACATTCCTGCAAAATTAAAAAGCATCATTATCACACATGTCCCTCACTCATTCCTGTGAAAATTTAAAACAATATGTGTAATGTACATGTTCAACAATGTTTTTGTTTCATAAATACAAATGAAGTGATAGGTCATATATGATTTTCGAGTATCCAGGAAATATTTAGATTAGCTTGAATGATAATTGTTCCATGAAACAGGAAATGTGTTGTCTTTCTTGTTTCAAAGTCCCTAACTGCATCAAACTTGAGGAGGAATCTTGTTTCATGAGCAATGATATATTTATTGGTCACAGTTGTATCAAAATTCAGTTTATACTAGTGAAATTATATCAAATTTTAATATTTTCCCCAACCAACATTTAATTTTTTGAATGTGTACACTTGAACTATTTTAGAGTGTTCTTCTTGAATGTACCCAATGATTCTGTGGTGGAACGTCTGACACTGCGAGCCACAGACCCGATTACTGGAGATCGCTACCACATGTTGTACAACCCCCCACGCACTGAGGATGTGAAGACAAGGCTACAGAAACACCCTAAAGATGAGACTGAAGAGGTCAACAAACGTCTTGCAACCTACAATGCATATGTGGAGGAAATTTCAGACTTTTATGTGGATGCACAACATGTAAACGCTGACCAAGATCCTCATACTGTGTTTGAGTGTATTGAAAGCATGATTGTCAATCCACTGCCAAAAAAAGTATGATTCAACCCTACCTGACAAGTGATTCGACCCTACGTGACATGTGACAATATAACTAACATTGATGACATTTTGTTACAAATGTGCTATGGTGAATGTGTCCATTAACAATAACATTTCTTTTGTAATGGCAAGCCTTCACACTGAAATAATTCAAAATTGGTTCGAAGTCATGATGGCACTCTTTATTGTGAAATCTGTGACAGTTAATTAAAAGCATATGTTAAAATTATATGTTATATGATAAAAATGTTGACTTAAAAATGATATATATAGCCACCTTATATTGTCCTCCTTCCATTCTAACAATACAGTATGGGAGATTATGGAACCGCTAACACAGTGTTAGATGAAGTATATCATTATAAGATCAGTTTGTAAGTGCAGAGACAGAATTTTATGTGTAATAGAATACAAACGTCTGTCAAAATGACACTTTCCTAAACAAATATAAATGTGTTACATTTGTATGCCAATATTTTGTGTATTGATATCAGTTGTATCTTTGTAAATTTATCAAATGGTATTAAATATTCTGAAAGTACAAACCTGCTTCTTATGCCATACTTAATGCTTATGGATTAATTTCTAAAATTTGTCATGTTTTGAATTTTAAATATGTTTTATTGATGTAAGAAATTATTAAATTTATATTATGTCAATGGCAATGACTTAAGTAATTATTTGAAATGTGTAGTACAGCTAATTTATTGTTAGTTGTAATGTTTGCAAAGTTGGATTGATGTTCACTTTATTGAAACAATATCATACGGAAATTATTGTTTATGATATTTTTATTAAGATATAAAAAGTAAAATATCGAACATTTTTCTCATGTACGTTTTGTTTTAGTTTTAAACAATTAAAGTTAGGACCAATACCTCAAAATAAAGTTAAATCAATGACCACAGATAAACGTATTCAAGCTGGCAAATATTGCCAATCGTATGACATGCCAATGAACTGCAACTGAATAAAAAAATTAAAAAGAAAATGATTTTTCTAAAAACATTCAATATGATCCTGTCAAATTAAGGAAGAGT
>NW_026783058.1:0-17186 GCF_031769215.1 Ylistrum balloti
AGACTAATCTTGGTATAACAGCTAACACAAACGAGGTATACCCCCCTATATCTCTCCCCCACCATAATAGCACCCCACCTATTAATACAAATATAATCAAAGACACCCAAGCAGCAATAAGCCCCATATTGGCCCTTCTGTTTTGTCCTTCTACTACGATGGTTTCGATGTTTTGCCTATGATTACTTTGTTTTTCTGCTAATTGAAAAAACCTCTCAGTAGCTTGAGGCATTAGAGTATTATATTTTTCCATTATTTCAGGGGGTGGTATTGGGCTAGAAATTTTAATACTGCTTATTTCCAATCTTTGTTTTTGGATATGCGAGCTTTGATTATTGTTTCTTAAGGTTGGAGGATTTCCTCTTGCACTCCTTTTCTTATTCTTCGACACGTGAATAATTATCTTCTAAAAATTCAATAAAGTCGTTCCCTACAGCAAAGAAATCAGAGTAAATTGCTTTCGCATCAGTTTCCTTTACGCTTTCTAAATAATTATATTGTTGTAGATTATCATCAAAATCTACAGTTCTTCCTACACCCTCTAAAAAACTTGATATTGGAGCTAATCTATACATATTTGTCCACCTTGTTTTTCCTTTTTTTCCGTATTATTTTATTACCTATGATATCATTAATTCATTAATTCATTAATTCATTAATCTGCAACTTTTATGCCACTGTCTCTTTTATCAGTTACATAAGCAACACAGCTCGCAGCACCCACCTCTACCTCTATTGTAGTAAAAATAGAATCTTTGTACAAGCCTCTCTCTGCATGCTATTTCTTGTACTAGAAAATATTTCTGCCACTTAGAAATACATCATATAATTTTCTCGCTCCTGATGCGTATTCCAGCATCTTTTAAGACGCACTATCTTAGCATACCTCTATCGCATGGAATGATCATGCTTTACTCACCCTGTGCCAGCAGTAGAACTATGCATGCACTCTTCAAAGTAATAGTAGCATTTACCTCAATTAATATGCATACTCAACACTTATACTTATACCAACTTACAATACTCCAAAACCTCACTATTGAATGAGCAAACACAACTCCATGCATTTTGTTTTGCCGTAATGCAGTGCTATACGTGAGCATACTGTACTTACTACTATTATCGGCACATACGTTTGCTTTTATGTATACATATTCCAGCGATATCTTTGCTGTTCACTCCTACATACAGGATACGTTTACCGCCCCCTTACACTCGCGTGCCTTAGCGTGCTTGTTCTATTTTGTTCTGTATGGTATCATACATTTTTTTGTATTTTGAGTCTGTACCCACCACATGCTTTTCTATTGTACCTAGAATAGAACTCAGTGTTTCAAGGTTTTCAAGTATATTATTGCTATTGGAGGGTTCATCCTTTATGAGCTTGTGTATGACTGTTATGTAGCCCAGATGCGATTCTATTTTCTTTCCTATACCAATCAAAGACGAAGAACATCCACCTAGACTTGGGTGCAGAAGTTGTGTGATGGTAGTAAAATCATCCTCTACAGGTACGGGCACTTGTAATAGACAGCTTATCCACATGGAGTTATAGTTCTTGCAAATATATTTTCCACTCGTTGGCCAGTACTTTTCTATCCAGGGGCGAACACTTTTTGACCAAAGCTCTTGCTTCTTCCCCTCCTCTGTGTTTTTCATGTCGCAAACAATACTATAAATTACTCCCCCTGCTTCGTCTTCGTTATATTGGTGTAAGGCAGTTCTAAACTCTTTGGGGCTGAGAAGTTCAGGGTTATACATGCTTATTCTGCCCAGCAGAGCTATCGAGTGTCTTCTGTATTCTTTATCTTTAATGATCTCGTGCAGTCCCAAGAGCTCATTTTTTACTGCATCAAAAAACCTGAGACTGGGAAATGGTGAAAAAAGGAAGCCAGTCCAAAGTGCTGTGGAGCGTGTACAGTTTTTACCTAGACATGGGCATATCGTTTCCTTAAAAAACTCGTAGTCAACATATTCAATATTAACTAATTGAACACCAAAACGCACATACCCCATTGCGGCCTGTGTATCACTAACAGTGGATAGTGCATCCCAAGCTTTTTTAACACAGCCATTAAGACCGCAGTCCCGTTCTCTTTCCACTGAAAAGTAATCATCAACAACAGCAAAATATAGTACTCCTAGTGATGAATTTATACTGAGCTGCACATAATCCTTGTTATTATTGCTTGTTACTTCCTCGCTTACCTTTTCCTTGCTGTAAGAAAAAAGCAGCTCCCATATATCAAACACCTTCTCCAGCACAGCTTTCTTTCCTTTTATGATATCGTAAAAACATTTCGACATATAATGAATGCACTTTTTTTTGATACATTCTGAACTTTCTCGCATTAAAGACAGCAGGTCTTCTGCATGCTGATCTATAATCTTACCCTTGTTTGCTGTGATAGTTACTACATCATGAAAAAAGACATATGTCACGTCGGCTGCATCTTCAGTTTCCATCTTAGCAATTTTTTGCATTGTGGAGAATAATTTTTCTAAATACTCTAAATACTCTGACTGCAAGCACCCTAAAAAGCTTAGCTCCTTGATACGTCGGTATTCGCTTGCGCTCTTTCTTTTCTTGAACTCAGACAATATTGTATCTGCTGCCGCATCTACATCTTGCTCTCTGCATGTTGCTGTAATGAACGTTGTATCGTATTCTACAAACTGAATGCCTGCTGAATGTATACGAAAATCTGCAAATGCTCTAGTTGCTAGTGCTAGTGTAGGTTCTGTGTATCGTCCCCTTAAATCTTCTAACGTACCTCGCGCCTCCTCTGTTAAGAAATTCTTTTCTTCAAACCAAGATAAAACAGAGTATATCTTTAAATCTCGACACTTTTTATCTTTATGCTTGCTTATTTCTCCACCTTTTATTATGAGTGCAAAAATATCATCCTTGTATGTAGGGGGTAGGCAGCTCCACCGAGACTCTAGTAGTGCATGCCATTCTTTCTTATACAAAGAACCCCAGATAAAATCTTTTACATATCTGCGTGTATATTCAACTACTTCGTCAATTGAAAATAGATTTGGGCAACGTAAGAAATAGAGAGACAAGCGTTTATATAAAGGGAAATTGGAATGCGAAAACCCAAGGACCCATGAACGTGCTAAGTCCTTATCATGCCTCATAAGATTTTTAACACAGAGCACTAATAATTCGATTATGAATGCCCACCCTTTTCCATATTTACTCTGATCATCTGGTTCAATTGAAGGAACATCAAGACAGAGACGTTCATAGCCCTCGTCCTCCTTGCTCATCATTCCCAAGTGAGCTTCGCTCTTAAGTATTTTGTTCAACTCTCCTTTTATGTGAGTAATAAGGTAAGATAGCTGTTTTTTTGTACATTTGGAAATATAACAACATAGAATATTACTTCTACCCCTACGCTTTTTTTCGGAAGACACCGTATCAAATATCAATTTGTAATCAATGTTAAGCGTGCTTGTAAAAGCTGTCTGGGGGTCATCGGTGAAATAAGTATCGATGCGTCCATATACTCGTAGGAATGGTGTAATGTTTTTTTCTGAGTAAGATTCTTTCAAGGCTGTGTCAAAAACAAAACTTTTATCTTTAAGCATGTGTGGTACTGATAGAAATTCGTTGTAAAAAATGAGATATTCCCAAAAAATGCGATCGTTCTCGTTCTTGCGATCGTCCTTTATGAGTGCCTTCTCTGTGAATATGAAACCATACATCTTTTGAATTAGCTTAGGATGAAGGCAGGCGCCATTCGTAATGACCCACTTTTTGAGTTCATCATTTGGAAGAAGATCAATAAACCATTTTATATAATGATCATGGTAGTCTTGCAACTCCTTGTGCTTCTCGTATGAATCCTTTACCAAAGCGTTCACCAGCTCCCCCCTCTTTTTGGGGCATCAGCGTTAGACTTCTCTTTCTCTGAAATACAGCTCCACCACTCGAATACTGGAAACTTTGTAACATTCTTCCCATCTTTTGTTTCTGAATGCTTCACAAAGAACTCTGTGGATTGTGTATCACATAATAGTAACTCATGTAGAATATATTCAGTATCAATATTCCCAGGTGTTGGGGGCTTTTCGTAATATGATGAGCAACATTTTTTGAAACCCGAACTGCCTTCCTTGTGTCTTTTTGCCCATTTTTTAAGCGTTTCATGCAATGCACAATGCTTACTACAGATAGGGTTGTATTGGATAGGTGTTATTCCCTTCTCTTTCCAAGCATCTTCATTGTCTTCATTGTCTTCATTGTCTTCATTATAAGTTTTCACAAAAGCATATCGAGAGCGAGTAGCGCCTCTTCTTCCCTTAGATTCTGATGACATAGCGTCTATAAAATACCGAAACATCGGGTCATGTAAGCTATACCCAATAAATAGTACATCAAAATTATAAAATAAATCAGTTATAAATCTACTTGCCCATCTTTCGGTAATATATGCTAAACCAAGATCGGCACTCGTCACTGTAATATTACGCTTGTCTGTGCTAATACCGTGGAGGTGAACAATGCTGTTGTTCCACCTCGAATGCTTTGGCACAGGTAGTTTTGGGGCGCTATCAATGGTTACTGCCTTAAACCGCTCTGTCCTCTCACAAAGATTACAAAAGGCAAGATCAAAATTGCTTGTAACTAACCGTACTCCAGACTCACTTGTTGTGCTTAAATCAATAATCGCTTCATGAGTAGAGTAATCTGCTGGTTCAGAAATACCGCTTCCCCATTTGCTTAATTCAGTTCTAAAGCGCTCTTCATTCTCATTCTCCAAATACCCCAGAACTCTATCATAATTGCCTTTATCAAAATCTTTTTCCCATTTGAGGTTTTCTTCAAGCATTTCATCAGCATTTAGTTCTCCATACAAATCTTCTGTAAGCCCCTTAAAATCTCCGAGTCCTAGATTGAGTGAAATCCCTGCTCCGCAAAACAAAACCAAATTACCTTTGCGGTGAGATTGTAAAAGCTCAGATGGAATGAATGGTCCACCTGTAATAAATTGAACCCCAGATGACATTTAGGCAAGCTCCTTAGAATAGTGATGTACGTAGCAGTTTTTCACGAGCTGTTTTTGAATGTATGTTTTCCACGATGTAGCTTCTGCATTGTATCTTCCATGTATTATTATATACTACTCTTCTCTGCTGCATATAATACACAACACGCAGAGCGTACACTCGTATCATCCGTATAATACGCCCTAACTAAGAACAATAGTTCAGAAACAATAATTCGCAACACCTACAGCTTATGCACTAGCGGAACAAAGCGACCTCTCCCAAAAGCAGTAGAGGATACTTTAATGATGGGGGCGGCCTGTCGTCGTTTGAATTCTGCCTTGCAGTAGAGCTGCCATATATTTTGAATTACAGCAGGAGCGTGCTTTCCTTCGTGTATCAGTTGCTCTGGGCTTTTGTATTCATTGATAAAAGCGTAGAGAATATCATCTAAAACACTGTACGGAGGCAGACTGTCTTGATCCGTCTGGTTTTCACGTAGTTCTGCAGAAGGAGCTTTATGGAGTATGCGTCGTGGGATATGTTCCTTAGTACTATTTATATGCTCTGCTAAATGAAAAACCTCGGTTTTATACAGATCACCAATGATATTGAGTGTACCACACATATCCCCATAGAGTGTTGCGTAGCCCACTGCTAACTCTGATTTATTCCCAGTGGTTAAAAGCGTGGAAGCATACTTATTTGAGTACGCCATAAGGATAAGACCACGCACTCTTGCTTGAATGTTTTCCTCGCTTACGCCTCGTGGGCTGGGAGGAAAGACATCCGTTATATGTTTTTCTATACATGCTGTGATTTCTGAAATTGAAACAATATATTTCTTGATCTGTAAACGCTCAATAAGCTGCAAAGCGTCTTCCCAGCTCTCGCTGCTTGTGTACTGCGATGGCAGCATAATCCCACATACTCGCTCTGGTCCTATGCTCTTAGCTGCAAGATATGCTACTACAGCAGAATCAATTCCCCCACTAATCCCGAGATGCACCTGTAATGGAAGTTGCAGTTTAAGCAAGTAATCACGTAGACCCAATTCTAAGACAGGTACAAGCCTCGCAAGATCTTCCTGTTTTGAATAATAGCTACTGGCAATTGTGCTGTTGGTTCTCTGCTCCAAACTACTGCATGCCCCCTCGTAAGACCGAAGTTCCCCTGTATGAGTGCGCACTTCTGCTGTTGTATTCTGCGTTACGATGCCTGTTGTTTCGCTTGCTTCTGGGTGCAGCACTACACTCCCCTGCTCTTTTCGAAGCACCAAGCTTCCTACATCAACACTGCAATGTGAAAGCTGCATAAGGGTAATGCCCTTATCAGAAAGCACAAACGAGTTACCATCAAAGACAAGCTCATCATTCCCCCCTACCATATTGCAATAGATAAGCGGGCATTGAGCAGTGGTAGAGAGCACGCGTGCCAACTCCTTGCGTTTTTCTTCCTTCTGAATCTGGTATGGAGAGGCACTTATTACAACAATAAAATCTAGGGCTAGAGAGCAGGCGTCATATACTGGATGCCCTGGTTCCATAGGAGACCAGAGATCCTCGCAAATAAGCACACAAAACCTCATACCATGACATGAGAATACTTTTGTAGTATGTGCTGCTTCAAAGTACCTGCGCTCAAAGAATACATCGTAACTCGGTAGCGCTCGCTTTGCTTGCATGCCCTCTTGCTTTGCTCGACTGCAGTACATTGCTATATTAAACACAGTCTCAGTCCTCTGCTGAGAAAGGAAAAACGTATCCTGCAAGCAGTGTTCTGCAGAGAGATCTTCCTTTTGGGGTTGCTTTCCTGAACGTTTCCCTGAACTAAGATATGGAAGACCAATAATAAGCGAGGCCTCTTCGTGCAAGGAAGCTTGTATGGCAGCCACAGCATTGCTTATTCTGTCAAAAAAGCTATCCATGTAAAGAAAATCCAATGGCTTATACCCTGTTACTGCTAGTTCGGGAAAAATAAATAGATCGGTGCTGCTGTGTTTGGCAATAATCTTAGATATAGCTACACTATTTTCCTCAATACTTGCTATGGTGGGATTCGTTTGAGCAAATGTTATACGCATACTACTAACTTATACTATACACTTCCCTATTATATTTTATAATATATAAAGTAATGCAAAAAAAGATATTTATCACCGGAAATGATGATCAATGCATTCTTGGGTTATGCAGTATGTTTGGCAAAGCATCACTCCCTTATTCTTACCTTGTTGTTGGAGAAAAGGGGGACAACGATACTATACAACTTAACAACTATGCCGCATCTATAGTTGATTTACACCTCAAAACCCTACCTGAGATTAATAGTATTATTATATGCCTTAAATTACCACAAACTCAGGATTTTTTTTTATCTGAAGACCATAGCATACACGACCTTTTCTATACAGAATTTTCCTTCGCTATAGAACTACTTAGAAAGTCACTTGCATACCTTACACATAGCAGTGATAGAAAAAACAGAGCGGCTCTTATTATTGCTTTTCCACAGCATAACACTGCACATCGTACCTCAAGCTCAGTATACCACTCTATGCTAGATATAGGATACAGAACTATCTGTAAAATACTAAAGACAAAGCTTCGCATTGCTATAGCGCAATTCCATCATACAATAGACGTGCAGAAAAAATGCTCTCTCCTATACGGCTTTACAGAAAAAATACTCGGGGAAGCACTTAGAATACAAAGCAAGCACAGCAGAGGGGCTTTACATACAATCACAACTTTTTTCCAGCGACTACAACACGTGCTTTTTTACAGCAACAGAGTGCACAAATATTTTGGACCTAGGTTTTTTCATTGATGCATTACGCAGGAACATAGAAGTCAGACAAGCAAAAAATACCACCCTTGTATATAATAAGGAAATATGGCAGAGCAAAATCTTCAGAAAACAAGTAGATTTCTCATTGTTTTTATTTTATGAGTATCTCGCTTGGTCTTGTCTCGGGTATATATATACCCGTTCCTTTTATTAACTCATTCATTACACCAATATCAGAGCTTTTAAGTAGTGCTATCTTATACATCACCATTCCTTATTTTGTTTTTTCTCTCATCATTACTAGTTTTGTGCTCAGAGGATTAAAACTATTCATATCAATTGTAGGCAAGGTAATGCTGTTTGGCTTTGTTCTTATTTCTCTCCTTACGTTAGTTTCTTTAATCATTTTCAATTTCATACCCATTACCTCTACAGTTCCACTCGTCCCCGATGCTGCAACCGGGTCCTTACTTGATTTTTCGCGAATTACTACAAATCTTTTTCCCGCTAATTTTCTTCATGCGGTAAGCTCTGCAAATACATCAATATTGGCGTTGTTTTTTGCATGTTGCCTTATTGGTGCAACAGCGGTAAAAGTGTTAGGGAGGGCTCATGTATTTATCGATACCATTGATGCTTTAAGAAGAATCAATTACACTATTCTTCGTATAGTGCTTCCGTATTATTTTATCTGTGTTTTTTTTAATTTAATAGTTGTAAGCTCAAATTTGCAAAGTTTTGACTCGCTTGCACTTTTTGGTAAGCTATTCCTTACCTTGCTTATTATACTGCTGCTTTTATTATTTATTATTTTTCCTCTGTTTCTTTTTATTCAGAAGGTATCGTTTTCCTATCTCTCGTGGTGCAAGCAAGTTATCCCAGCAGTATGCACAGCCTTTTCTACAAATAATCTTATGATCAGCAGTGCTCTTTTGCTACATGTAGAAAAGTTGGGGTACTCACGAAAACGCATTAATGATATGACTGTTTCTCTCTCCATGATATTTTCTCGTGCAGGGACTGCTATTGTTCTTGCCCTCTCGTATCTTACGATTTATAAAATCTACAGCACTATTCCTGTAGATGTCTTCTTCTTTCTCATTATTTTTATTGGAGCAATAGCTACAGCGTATATCTCTGCCTCTTTTATGCATCCTATTATTATAAGCGCTATTCTCACGCTCTCTCAAATACCAACGGTGAATATACAAGAAATATACTCTATCATCATTCCAGTACAGATGTTGGTAGGGGGTTTTGCTGCAGGGATAGATGCTCTTAGCTGTGCATTTATTCAACTCTCAATACCAGACACTATAAAGTCACATACGCATAATGAGTTCGATCTACTGCTTATTGAGAAAGATGTTCCCGCTATAATAGAAGAGAAAGACAGTATAGAATAATACTGTGTTACCACATACTATGTCTACACATAACAGAAGAACAACAGTACTGCTCTTAGGTGCACGAGGCTATGTTGGATCAGTGCTACTTGAGAGAATACTGCAACACCCCTATATTGATACAGTGTATGCTAGCTCTGACTCAGCAGAAGGAAGATACATCGCCTCAGATTTCCCTCTCATAACAGAGCAGCAAATGCAGAAATTAGCAAGCAAAACCTACATATCTACGCATGCACTGTATACGCAGGAGCTAGCACATGCGTGTACTGCAATATTTTCTGCATTGCCACATGGGGTACTCGCAAAGCACATACAAGCATTTCTACCTAATACAAAACCCTCCAACACCCTAGCATCCCACTCAAAAGAGTCCACCTGTATTATCGACCTTTCGGGAGATTTTAGACTAAAAAACAGCGAGGTATACGCAGAGTACTACCGTACTGAGCACCCCAACCCATCGCTACTAGCTAAGGCTACATATGGTCTAAGCGAATGGTATAGACATGATATACAGCATGCTACAATAATAGCAAATCCGGGCTGCTACCCAACCGCTACCCTACTCCCCATGCTCCCCATACTGCGAACAAGCACTATTCAAGGGCTTATACATATCACAGCTATCACTGGTATTTCTGGTGCGGGAAGAACTCAAGATAGCAATTTTCTTTTCTGCGAGCGGAATGAAAACATTAGCGCGTACAAATCTGGAATTCAACATAGACATGTACCAGAAATACAACAGGAAATTAAGAACCTGGGGGGGGCGAGCGATGTTGAAGTAGTTTTTACTCCACATCTCGCCCCAATAAGCAGTGGTATGTATTGTAGTATTATGCTCGCTCTCCCATCTCGTGCTGAAAGTATACGGGCAAGAGAAGCGTTGTATGCTCAATATCTTGCTGAACCCTTTGTGTCTGTAATAGATAGCGATAGCAACTCACAGTATCATGGAACACTGCATGTACGCAATTCAAATCATGCGATTATTAACACTCGATGTGAGGATAACTGTATACTACTGCATTGCATGATAGATAATCTATGGAAGGGTGCTGCTGGTCAAGCATTGCAGAATTTCAACATACGCTTCGGCTACGAAGAATGGGCGGGGTTAACCTAAATTACATGGCGTATTGCAAAAGACAGCCCTGCTGAAGCTGGCTACATGCAAAACATAAGCACGCAAGAGTCCGCACTAACCGCTCGTACCTAACACAGCAGAGATAATAGCATAAAAGGTATGGGATATGCATAGCTTTGCGATGTTCTTCATTATTTCTTTTTTCTAGTATAATATATATAGACAAGTAGTTATATAGCAATTCATAGACATATTCTTAACACACAAAACAATATTCAATAATAGGAGGTTTTTTGAATATGCAAACAAAAATTATACTAGAAGAAAAAGACTTACCAAAGCATTGGTACAATATTAGCCCAGATTTACCTGAGCCCATGTCACCACCTCTGCACCCTGGAACAAAAAAGCCCATCGGTCCAGATGATCTTGCACCGCTGTTCCCTATGTCGCTTATAGCGCAAGAAGTAAGCATGGAGAGGGAAATAGAAATACCTGAACCCGTTCGTGCTGTATACAAGCAATGGAGGCCCAGCCCTCTTTTTAGAGCGTATAATTTAGAAAAATTTCTAGACACGCCTGCAAAGATATACTACAAATATGAAGGCCTTAGCCCATCGGGAAGTCATAAACCCAATACTTCTATAGCTCAAGCTTTTTACAATAAGGAAGCTGGAATCAAAAGAATTAGTACTGAAACCGGAGCCGGACAATGGGGTAGCGCGCTTTCCTATGCGGGAGCTATCTTTGGATTAGATATAGAAGTGTATATGGTGAAAATTAGCTACCATCAAAAACCTTACCGAAAATCACTTATGGAAAGCTACGGAGCAAAATGTATTCCAAGCCCATCGGAAACAACAAATGCAGGAAGAGCAATACTGGAAAAAGATCGCAACTCCAATGGGTCATTAGGTATTGCTATCTCTGAAGCAGTTGAGGTAGCTGCACAAAACAGCAATACAAACTACGCACTTGGTAGCGTTTTGAACCACGTTCTACTGCATCAAACAGTCATTGGACTAGAAGCAATTAAACAAATGGAGATAGCGGATGTCTACCCCGATATAATAATTGGCTGTACTGGAGGTGGTTCAAATTTCGCGGGAATAGTGCTTCCCTTTCTTGGAAAAGCAATTAAAGAAAATAAAAATACTCGCTTTATTGCAGTAGAACCCTCTGCATGCCCCTCTCTTACTAAAGGAAAATTTGCATATGATTATGGGGACACCATGCATCTTACCCCTTTAGTTAAGATGTACACATTAGGCGCTGACTTTATGCCACCTGGATTTCACTCTGGCGGTCTACGCTATCATGGCATGTCTCCTCTTATCAGTCATCTCAAAAACCATTCATACATAGAGGCGGAATCTTTTTTTCAAAATGATTGTCTAAAATCAGGGATAACATTTGCAAAAACTGAGGGTATTATTCCGGCACCAGAAGCAAGTCATGCAGTACATGGAGCAATAGCAAAGGCATTAGAATGCAAAAGAGATGGCACAGCTAAAACCATACTGTTTAATCTCTGTGGTCATGGCTACTTTGATATGAAGGCCTACGAAGATTTCTTGGCAGGCACTTTAGACGATAGTCTATTTGATGAAACATCTATTACAGAAAGTTTAACAAAGCTTCCTGTACTGTAGTAAGCTAGAGAGCATACACAGCAACATAACAATACATTTTCGAGGGTATATATATGAAAACATTAAAATACATTTCTTTTTTTGGCAAAGGAATATCGGAAGGAAATTCCAGCATGAAAGATTTACTAGGAGGCAAGGGTGCTAACTTGGCAGAAATAGCAAAGATCGGCATACCAGTACCTCCTGGCTTTACTATCACTACAGAGGCGTGCGCTAAGTTTAATCAAGATAAAAAGCTCCCTGAATCTCTTGTACGCGATATTCCCCATGCCATCAATCGATTAGGCACAATGCTATCTAAAAAATTTGGAAACACAGAAGAGCCTCTTCTTGTTTCTGTGCGCTCTGGTGCAGCGGTATCCATGCCTGGAATGATGGATACTATCTTAAACCTCGGCCTTAATGACAAATCTGTAAAAGCTTTGGCGTCTTCTTCCAATAATGAGAGATTTGCATGGGATGCATACAGAAGACTTATAAACATGTTCGGAAATGTGGTATACGGTATGAATCATCATACCTTTGAACTGGCGTTAAAAAAAATAAAAGAGGCACATAAGGCAAACTCGGATACCGATCTCGATGCTGAGGCGCTTAAAGAAGTCGTAGCTGAATACAAGCTAATCTTTAAGAAGCATGCAAAAAAACCCTTCCCACAAAACCCGCTCACACAATTACAGGAAGCCATTGTTGCGGTGTTTAACTCCTGGAACAATGAGCGTGCCATTACATATAGAAGCATAAACAATATTAAAGGACTCATAGGAACAGCGGTGAATGTGCAATCGATGGTATTTGGGAACTTTGGTGATTCATCAGGAACTGGAGTTGCGTTTACTAGAGATGCTTCAACGGGAGAAAAAATATTCTATGGAGAATATCTTATGAATGCACAAGGCGAAGATGTTGTTGCGGGTATTCGTACACCCAAGAAAATTGAAACGCTTAACTCCCAGCTTCCAAAAATATACAAGCAACTCATACAGATAAAAGATAAGCTAGAAAAACACTACAGAGATATGCAAGATATAGAATTTACTATTGAAAATAATGTACTTTATATTCTTCAAACAAGAAGTGGGAAACGTACAGGAAATGCAGCAATAAAAATAGCAGTGGATATGGTAAAAGAGAAGCTTATTAGCAAAGAGGAGGCAGTGCTTCGAGTAAGCAATGAACTTTTTGAACAGGTATTTCATCCCCAAATTGACGATAAGGCAAAGAAGAACAAAAAAGCTATAGCAACAGGAAGTAATGCATCTCCTGGTGCGGCAGTGGGAGCAATCGTTCTTACATCTGAAGACGCACAAGCTCTAGCAAAGAAAAATGTGAAAACCATACTCGTCCGAGAGCAAACATCACCAGAAGACATTGGTGGCATGAATGTAGTTGAAGGCATACTAACATCAACTGGAGGAATGACAAGTCATGCAGCAGTAGTTGCACGAGGCATGGGAACACCATGCATTGTAGGGTGTTCAGCACTGCATATAGAAGACGACGCTATAGTTATTAGTGGGAAGAAATTTCCTATTGGCACATCTATTACATTAGATGGATCTACAGGAGAAATATACGCAGAGCCACTACCGCTAGTAGAGGCTAAGATAACCGATGATATAAATACATTTCTTAGCTATGCAGATGAACTGCGAAAAAAATCAAAACGTGTAAAAGAACACCCAAGTAGCTTCGCCATAAGGGCAAACGCTGACACTCCTGCTGATGCGCGTCACGCACTCAAATGGGGAGCACAGGGTATAGGGCTTTGTCGCACAGAACACATGTTCTTTGGAACAGAACGAATCAGACATTTTAGGGAACTTATACTTGCCTCAGATAGCAAAGGCCGCAGCAAGGCTCTTAGTAAACTACTGCCTATGCAGAGAAAAGATTTCTTTCAAATCATGTCAGCTATGGAAAAACTCCCTGTTACCATTCGTCTTCTTGACCCACCATTGCATGAGTTTCTTCCTCAAGAAGAATCGTTACAAAGGGACTTAGCAAAAGAACTCGGTATAGAACCCATTCAAGTAGCTCAAAGAACGCAGAATTTACACGAACATAATCCAATGATGGGGCATAGGGGGTGTAGACTAGGAATTACATACCCCGAAATTTACGATATGCAGGTTCAAGCCATAACTGAAGCAGTTATTCAATGCAAGAAAAAAGGAATAGATGCAAAACCTGAAATAATGATACCACTCGTTGGAACCTACCAAGAACTTGAAATTCTAAGAAAGAGAGCAGAAGCAATAATAACATCTCTTTCTGCAAAATCACGTGTATCCATTACATGCAAAATTGGCACCATGATAGAAATACCACGAGCAGCAGTAAAGGCTGATGAGATAGCGCAGCATGCGGATTTTTTCTCCTTCGGTACAAACGATTTAACCCAACTTACCTTTGGATACTCAAGAGAAGATATAGCATCTTTCCTTCCATACTACCTTGAAGCAGATATACTTACTAACGACCCATTTCAAACCTTAGATAGTGCTGTAGCACAGCTCGTAACTCTCGGAACTGAAAAGGGACGTTCTGTCAACAAGGGTTTATCAGTAGGTATTTGTGGTGAGCATGGTGGCGATCCAGCATCGATTGCCATTGCATATCATGCTGGTCTTAGCTATGTTTCCTGCTCTCCATTTAGAATACCAATTGCTAGATTAGCTATAGCGCAAGAAATCGTACGTACATCCAAGCAGTCACAACCTCGCAACACGAAAAAAACACAGAGTACACCTGTAGGAGCCAAAAGAAAAAATAAGTAAATTGAAATAATAGATGCTTGGTCTCACTCGTGTACTACGTGAAAGAAACCCATCATAGATGTCTATGATGGATAGCGTAATGTGATGTTATAAGTAAGACACTGTTGTTACTATAGTTTTATATCATAATTATACGAATAGAAATATGATATAGAAATATGATTAGGCCACTATGATTAGCTACCGCCTATACAGTTGTGATTGCTGATTGCTGTGCTTTACAATTCTTTATCTCTTTCTGAACTAATATATCACAATGTATATTGTGTTTGTTATCAGTGTGACCACGAACCCAACTCCATTCAATGAGCAATACCTCCGCTAATGAACTAAGTTCTTTCCACAAATCTTTATTCAATACATCTTTTTTTGCTGAAGTCTTCCACCCATTGCGTACCCAACGCTTTAACCATACAGTAATACCCATTTGTAAATATTTCGAATCAGTATACACACGTAAAGGCTTCATTTCAACGTGCTCCACACACCATCTAAGCGCCATAATAGCAGCGGTAAGCTCCATTCTATTGTTAGTTGTATTGTTCTGGAAACATGAGGCTTCACAGCTCCTCTTGGGAATATAGTAAGCCCATGCTCCAATGCCAGGATTTCCACTACAGCCCCCATCTGTATATATCTCTATTATTTCATTTTTCTTTTCGTTCATCTTTTTGGAAGTATGGCCAATGAGAAATCATTATCAAGGTAAGCTTCAAGTACCTTCTTTATTTGAAACCCTCTTTTTTCTAATTCTATTACAAGGGTTTTTGGCTGGTGATAGCTTAAGATATTGAATTTACTCTTAGAATTCACATGCAAAAAATTAACTAGAACACCCTTTCTAGCAGTCCTGCACAGTAAATTGAGAACATGATCAATAACAACGTACCTTGCATGATATTTATCTAGTGCTTGTGTATATTCCATGCTAATGTCAATATTAAGAACACCTGAGAGGAATGCAAAATCAAAATCACCAATATTTGTTTTTTCAACAGACAAAATATCAAACACAGCAAAGCGTGCGTTCTTATATCGCTGCCTCGCCTTCTCTATATATTCTGGGTTTACATCAACACCGAAGTAGGGGGGTAGAAATGTATGGAATCAAAGTATGAGTACAGCGCAGCGTAACCACACCCAACATCCACAACACTATCTGTCTCTTTGATTTGAAATTCAGTTCGTGCCAAGCTTAGCAGTATTTCAAAACGCTTATATTGTGAATACGCACTACCCCAACCCAGTAGCTCATCACTATCCATAAGATCGTTTTTGCTATAAAAGTCTGAGGTAGATTTTTTGTACTGAAGTAAAAAATCTTTTTTGCTTAGCAAATGTACGCACTACACTTTAGCATTGCTACACTATTTTTGCTTGTTTGTGGGTGTAGCTACACTGGTTTTTGTATTTTTCTCTTTTACTGCAGGTTTTTCTGCTGTCCCTTTTTCTCTTTTATTTTTCTTTTGCTCTTGAACGCTGTGTTCCTTATTGCTTTTATCCTCGGTAAATTCAACAAATGAAATATTTACCATTTCGCTTGCGTCGCCACTCTCTGGCCAAGCTTTATTATACGCGTATACCCACCATTTCTTTCGAGAAAGAGAGGGGCTATTTTTGTAAATAATTTTACGAGCACAGCTTTATCCTGAACCCACTTGGAAACTATTCTTCTGTTAGCAACAGTATCCTTTTTTGCTCTTGTGATTAACCTTTCTGCAAACCTTTGCAGAACCTTGCTCTTACTTAATGTGGTTTTTATCTGTTCATGCTTATACAATGCAACAAGCATATTCCGTATCATTGCTTTTCGGTGAGCTGGCGTTTTACTTAATTTTTTTATCTGAATTCTGTGCTTCATAACAGTGTCCTATAATTATTTTATCGACTTCAATTCTTCGGGTAATGACATGCCTAATGAAAGATGCATATCAGATAGTTTTTTCTTTATCTCATCCATGGATTTAGTTCCAAAATTGGGAAGTGACACTATTTCTGATTCATTACAAGAAACTAAATCATAGAGACTTACTATATTAGCTGCTCTTAGGCAATTAAAAGATCGCGATGAAAGTTCTAATTCTTCAATAGAAAGGCTAAGTAATTTCTTCATTTCTATTAACTTTTGATCTGTTCCATCATCTTTTTCAATAAGCAACTCATCAAAATTAATAAGTAAATCCATATGCTCCTTGATTATCTTGGCCGCTTGACCTAGTGCATCGCTGGGGCTCAGTAGGCCATTGGTGTTGATTGTAAGAAGAATCTTTTCATAATCATTCCTGTAGCCTATACGAACATTTTCTATTTCAATTGATGCATTTTGCACAGGAGAAAAAAGTACATCTAGTGGCACTGCACCTTTTTCCTGCAATCTTTCCATTGTAATTTCAGCAGGAGTATATCCTCGTCCAAGCTCGACATGCAATTCAAAAATGATATCCACATCTTCAGTGGCATTAAAAATAAT